>NC_138586.1:24629476-24792148 GCF_964289735.1 Phaethon aethereus
TTTGCCAAAGGCTTCCCCAGAAGGCCTCTACCTCTCCACAGAATGGTTGTGGCGTTCCTGCTCCCAGCTTCGGTCAGGTGCATAGTCCCACACCACCTCCTCTGCCACGATGTAGTATGTCCGCACACCCTTGTACTGAAGGGCAGGAGCAGGATCCCTTTTCCCACACTTGGAAACGGAGTAGCGTTCCCTCATTCCAGCCTGGTAGTGATTGCTCGTCTGGCAGTAGATCTCAAAAGTCCCTGAGGGAGGCAGCATGAACAAGGAATCAGCTACTTCTAAAGATTCCAGGAAACAGCTGCAAAGCTTGTGACATAGCTGACATCAGTATGTGTGTTGTGTGTATCTGGGTGTTTGTTTAGGGAGCTTGGCTGCCACATGCTGTGATTAAAAGAGGTTGTTAGAGAAACCAAGCAGGAATGGCACAACAAAGTCCTACATAAAAATCATCTCAGGAGGCTCTCTTACACAATAACCAGCTTATTAGATGTCAAGAAACCCATAAAGTGACATAACTGTGCTACCACTGTTGAGACACTGGTTAAGTAAAAGATCTAGCCTGGAAATACCAAAGGGGAGGAGACAACTGGCAGATGAGGCCATCACATTGTGTGAATGAGACAGTATCGTGTGCCTATCCTGCAAACTGGGAAGACCGGAGTTTGCCATAAACATGAATCTCTGCAAGCCGTGGTCAAGGGAGTTAATCTCTGGCAACTGGCTCCTACTTTATTCTGAAAGACATGTTTGCATGTTTCCCTGGGTTACAGGCAAGCAGTGTCCATTGGAGCTATTACTACAAACACTGAATAGGAAGTGGCAGCCTAGAGAATTAGTCTGGGACAATATGGGACAAGATCCTGTATCTCCTGTTCTTCTCCAGAATCAGATGCAAAGATGGGGCCTGTGGCCTCATAACTGGGACCAAACAGGATCTAACACATAGCTGACCCTGTAAGAGTTTACACTGTGCTAAAGAATCAGCCACAGGAGCAAGTACTACAATAGGAGACTTTTCCTGCTGCAAAGTTAGATGTGCAGGCACTTACCCTTGTTATCAGGTTGCATGAAGGCAGTAGCAAATGTGTGGGGGAACAGATTGGTTGAATCTCTCCTCATCCCATTCATCTGCAGGGTGTTTCCCTGAAACACCGCTCCATGTACATCTGCTTCGCTGCCCAAGCCCAGAAGGTGCCAGGACACATTGTCTCCTTCACAGACATTCAGCCCAGGCAAGTTACCAAACATAAGTCCATTGATAGCTGCAAAGGAGAAAACAATTAACTCTCTGCAGGTAGATAGCAGCGAGAGATTCACTTTGTGCTTACACTGACAGGGGCAGGCCTGCCAGTGGAAGTGTGGCTTGCTTGTAATTCACCCCTGAATATGTTCAGCACACGCTTCCCGAGGCAGCTGTGCTTCTTGTCCCATGTCCCACCTGCTGACTCTACCCCTACTTGATCTCAGGCCAATGCAGCACAGCCACTCCAGCTTCCCAGCTCAGTCTTTAGGTGATCACCACCCCATGTTTTGCAGGTTCATTCCCACTGCATGCAGAACAGCATCAGTCCCTACCATGCATCCTGTTTGAGTCCTCGAAGCCATGATCCTTTTTCACAGAAGTCTCTTCCTTTCTCAAATAGTACTTTATGTTTGCATTTAAATACCAGCTGAGGTTCTCATCAAACACACTGAAGAGAAGGTAAAATTCTTTGTCGATCCCTTTCTAAGACATAATCATAATGATGGCTGTTAATTTTTAAAATGCACCCATTAACTATCCTTACAGTTAAAGCTGTTTTACCTGGCTCTCATATTCCCTTTTACCTTAAAACTTGGCTCATTGAGGACCAGAGCTCCGTCCCTTTACCCATGTCGAATGTTCCTCTCTTGTTCCACAAGAGGCACCACCAGATCTTCCATGATATTTCATATGACTAAAGTGATCAAAATTCAGCCAAGGATATGAAGTCATTGCCTCCTTCCCCCACTATCCCTATGTTTAGGCGTAGGTTTCACCACATGTCCAAATCAGACCTGAGATCAGAGCCCAGCCCACAAGGCAGGCTGATGACTAGGTTCCACCCCTCCTTTCTCCTACCACAGGCCTGGATTGGGGATTTTTTTTATTACCCTAAATCCTTGAAAATGTTAATTCTCCTAAGAAATGCATTCCAAAGCATGGTGTGTTTCCCCACTAAAAGAACATCCTTATTGCTGTCCAGATTCTCATTCTGATATCAGCTACCCAGGAAGATGCCCTGCAGAGAGCTAAGTGATTCCCAATTGGCAGCACACATGGGTGCATGAGGCATGGCCATGCACCTTCCCCAATTAAGCATTCATTAAAGGGTTGCCTAAGATTGTGGAGCCAGAATTGCTGCCCCAGGTGGTTTTTCCCTGTCCTATCTTTCCAAACAAGTCTGTCTGTTTTGTTTACACACTTTCAATACCTGCAAATATTTTATCATTATCACAACTCCTTCACATAGTGGGCTGTATATATTCACAATCCTCTCTGCTCAGAAGACTCACATTTCCACGCTGTGTAACCTGCTGATCTCTTCTGTGTGCCTAATTTAGCCACATCATGCCACCACTGAAAGCCGACAGAAAGCAAACTCCTCTGGGGAGGCTCTTGTGGCAGCTGTTTTCAGACTCACCAGCCACTCCCTGATCTTCACGGCAAGGTAGGCAGGATGGTACTAGGTTGTTTTTCTGCCGCCTATTGTTTTCCACAATAAGGCTCTGCTAATCTGTCTTGCACTTCCACAGTATACTAATTTACTGTCTTCCCTAGACTTACTGCCATGAGTAGACTATCCCCGAGTGAAACACCAAGAGTAAGTTCTGGTCGCCCTTCAGATTTCACCTCTCTTTCATCAAAAGCATAAAGACTAACATGGATTTTCATAGACTTTTATTGTAGTCAGCTCTGCTTGAAAATGAATTGATCTTGCAGAAGAAATGCAGTTCACCCAAATCTCAAAGTGTTAGAGCATTCAAGCAAACCACCTGTAAGTGAAAAGGTCTTTTCAACATTTGCGAGCCTGCAATGAATATTCCACATACCTCTGAAGGCAGCCTGCTATGCAAGTCTCAGGACAAAAGTTACCTATAAAGCCACAGCCAAGGTAGAGTTGTTCAGTCAAGTTTGTCAATGAGTTTTAGAGCAGAGCTCAGAAAATTTCAAGGGCAGCCCTTGGGAGCCCAGAACGTTAGCCATTCCCACCCGAGAGCTGGGCACCAACCATCCCAGCGCTAACCTGCCTTGTGGCTTTGATTCAACTCCCCTAGATTCACACTGTTGTACACTTGTTTTTATTATGTTCCCTAATGTTTTGCTGATACTTCTTTCTCTACAAGAAAACAAAGACCATAGTAAGACCATGGCAGGAAAACCCCTTTTACCTGTTTGTTGTTGTCATCCAAAGTGCCCGGTCTGCAGATGACCAGAGGCCCTACTAAGCCTGAACTGGGGTCTTTGATGGGATTCGCAGCAGAGCTGTACATCCAGGTCAGGCAGGGAGGGTCACTGGACATGGGCCCAACATGCTTCGGCACAGTCCAGCGGTATGTAAAGTTGTGCAGTGGTGCAACAGAAACCCCATTCTGGGACAGACCTTTAAAAGAGAGATTGGCATGGTTATTCCCAAAGTCCCTGTACAAACTTGATTACATCTTCTCACCAGCTCCTTTCATACTGAGCTTTACTTCATTCCTGTCACTAAAATACCCAGCGTCTCCGAGGTGTGATGCAGGTGTGTTTAAGGCACATAGCTAGCTGCTCTCAGTATCACTTAAATTCCCACTGATGCCATGGCAGATTGGCATGGTGATGGGAAATAATGAAGCAGATCCCACTGCATCTGGGGAGATGAACGTTGGAAGCACGTGGTTATCTAAGCTGCAGCGCACTGGGCATGCTCCTCTGCTCACAGGGTCTCAAACAGCTAGAAATGGTCTGAGCTTTGGTTTACAATTTTCATCTGAAAAAGAGCACGTCTGGAACCATACTCCCTTTGGCATCCTCCCTGGGCACCAGTTCAGTGGAAAGTCTCCTTCGGCAAGGCCTCAGGCAGGCTCAGAGGACCACATTGGCTTCCACCCAGTTCCTGAGCACATCCAGTCCTTCCCAGCTGCAGAAGCTCCCCAGCACAGAAGGGCTAAGGGCTGCAGAGCTCCACCACCAGCATTACCATTGAATTACTTGAGAAAAGGGAGCCACAAACCATCATGGTACTGCATCCCTTCCCACGCCTTCCCATAGGACACTCCGTGAGGCTGGATGCTGAAAGGCCAGGAGGCTTTGTTAACAAACGTCACCAGGATGGTGTCTCCAACTTCAGCTTTGATCACTGGACCTACACAAATAGAGAGAGCATGTCAGCAACTAAGCAACTCCCCAGGTGACCAGGGAAACCGAAGCAGCCAGGGCCACCCTCCGCCCAGGCCGAGGGGAGCAGAAAATGCAGAAGAAAGGTGGATGGTCTCACGTGTTGGTGCCACCTAAGGCCATTCAACCCACACAGCAGGAGCATGGTGTTGACAAGAATTATCTGAAAGCATTTTAGGTCTGCAGGAGAACTCCGAGAAGAGGCTTCAGGCCTTCACAGATGGAATAACAAATTGGCTAACTGTGCTGAAATGCCCTCGGAAAGACACGTGTCCCTCACCCACCTACGTAAGGGTCCCCTCAGCCTTCCAAACACCTATCGGTTCCCATCGGCCTGCAGACCCCCAGGCCCACAGACCACTCCTGACGGCCACAGGCGGGCACGAGGAAAGCCAGGCTGCTGCCTGGCAAAACGGGCAGAGACCTGTGCCTCGACGTGCACATCTCAGTGGGCCTCCCTGTGCTCAGGTCCCCCAACAACGAACGTCTGAAAGCCAAGGGTAACTGTGGCCTCCCCAGGCCCTGCTCCGCACCCCAGCAGACTGCTGCCTTGGGGCTCAACATCTCCTTCGGGTGGCAACCTGACTCCTCAGAGCAACCCCAAGCCAAGCCCTCTGTAAACACACCACTCGCCTTCCTGATGTGTGAGGACTTGCCTCAGGCCTGGAGCTGTGCCCCGCTTGCCTCCATCAATTAAGACTTGGGGTTGGACTGCTCCTTGCCATTCAGAGGGACCATATTAGCACGCTGGTCCACCGCAGGGCAATCCCACTGCAACCCTTCTACCACTGAGGCTGCCTCTTCCTCCCCCATACCTCTCCTCCTGGACAGCCCAGACTCCACCCCCACTGTTCATTAAACATCTCAGGCAACTGATGTAGGTCATAAAACCAACAGAGAACAGACTCAGAACAAAAAGCAAGCAACCTGCTGCATGTTTGGCGACCTGGATAGGCTACCCACAGCATCTGGTAAGCACACGGGACTTTTGGCAGCACCATAGCCAGCCGCTGCGGGGGAAAGCACATGGAGGGCAGCAGGAGCAAGCTGCGGGGTGAGGAACTGCTGAGTGCCCACCGCTGGTGTGCCTAACAGCCCCGTGAAGAACACCGACAGTGCCAGCAACCAACCACCCAGCCCCCGCCACAGCACAGCCTCGTGTACTTTAGGGCAAGAACAGGCAGCGTAAGCCAGCGGCGCATGCCCGTGCAGCCTGGGTTGTCCGCACCACACGGCATTCAGCCGCTCCTTGTCCCAGAGCTCAGTCCCTCATGGCCCAGCATCTCCTCTAGACATCCCAACGACTTTACTGAGCTGGCTTTAATTAGCCAGTTCAAATGTGTTTATGTAACTCCTCCATAGGTGTCACTTATGACCAGGGATTTTCACCAATTAGTCATTCAGTGTTTTTAGTTCACCCGTAGAAAACACCTGCAATTTCTTTCTATAAAGTTCTCCCTCAGTCACCTGACTTTTTATAGGAATGTGGCTGTTGCTGGTAATGCTAACTCTTTTTTCTTCCCCCTCCTCATTCCCAAGGTCCAGCAAGGCACTGTCAGCACCTGACAGTTACACTGCATTTCTCCCATGCATAACTCCACCATTTAATTCTTATTCAGCTGCTTACACTTCTTTTTTGCCTCTCTCCACTATTCTCTCCCCGCTCCCAGATCTGTATTTTACTCCATGTGCTCTTTCCTTCTGTGGTCTCTGCTGGGATTGCTGTTGCTAATTTCTGGTGTCATTAGATTATTAGTCACTGCTGATGCAGGAAATTGTACCACACCTATATGCTTCTACCACATACGTCACAGCCTTCATGCACGATTCATTTGCCTTTGCAGACTGCCTATTTTTTTCCTCTCATCTTTCTTCACCACCCTCAGTGTTACCTGGCTATAAGAGACAGAGCACTCACTCGGAAGCAGCTTGCTGTGAGAAAGTGGGGTTTGTGGCATGCCTTGAAGATGCTCAGTCAAAACCACGTAACTGGGGGCTATTACTGTGGCCTGTTTAGCTCTCGTTACAGATACCATACTGTGTTGCTCAGACCTTACTACTAACCTCAGGTGACTACCCCAGCAGAAAATTGATGCTGTCTATTCTACCATTCCACATCCTAGGTCTGGCTCCTCACTCTTAGATGTCACTGCTGTGAAACACCTCCTCTGTGCACAAAACAAGAGGACAGTTACAGCCAACTGGTACTCCTGACATTCCCACTGGCACTGAGAGAGGATTTGTATTGCTGGATGATTCCTACCGAGTATCCCAAGGTGTTTCTCTTCTTCTGATTGCCACTTTTCCTCACGGAAGCTCTCATCAGTATATTCCACATACTTTGCCTTCCAATAGACTCCCCCAATTCGGTAGGGGCTACGCTTGAAAAACTGCTCAGCAGGGCTAAAGCAAAAAGCAAATGAGAGGTCATTTCTATGAAAATCAGTCCTGTTCTTCTCCTGCTCCCTCCCCACACCCCTCTGACAATGCCAGCAGCATCTCCAAATCAAGCAGCTTTTCAGACAAGGACAGCATCTCTGGTTTGGAACAAGCACAGCTTCCCTGAAACTTTTTCGACCTACAGACTCATCCACCTGCTGTGTTCAGGGAGCACCTCTGGCATGCAGCCCTCTCCCAGCTGAAACAGCCGGATTCAACAGCACCTCTATACAAGGTGTGCAAAAGAGGGCAGTGAACAAAACTGCAGTGCAGTAAATGGAAAGGCAGTGCTAGAACACTGAGCTCTTCAGAGGCCAGGAGACAGCCCAGGGGACGACTGCAATCATTACAGCTGTTGTGTGAGGGTTTTTGTCAGTTAAGAGAGATTTATTTCCTCTGCCACCACCCTCTCCACACACACAGCCGTAACATGCCTTGCAGGAGAGACAGCTTAGTTACAAGGCCAGCTCACAGGTCTAAGGAGGTTTCAGTTCTAAGGTCTGTTACAAGAGTTGCTGAGTGGCTTTGGGTAAATCATTAACTGCTCCGCATTTCTACTCTATCTGGAAGAGGTATATCCTCTCCAACAGCTTCCCAGGGAAGGGAATAGAGGGGGAGGAATGTCTTTGTTTCAGTTAGCCAAAGTCTGAACGGGAAACCACTCACCAACTGCTATCACATTTGACATGTGGGACAGAAGACTGTCATCGAGGTCACTGCACTTGATTTCCTAGAAGTTGCCCGCTGCAGCAGGCTACACTGAAGCCTGTCTGCAAACCAGTTCTGCCACCCTGTGTCTGCTGCAAGATGTGCTTTCTTCATAGTTCATCAAATACATGGATCTCTTCCTAGTTCAGGCACAGCAAGCAGAAGTTAAGCCCAGAGACAAATGTGGCAGCTGATGTCCTACATAAGCCGGGACTCCTGGATTCTGTGGGTAAGGCTATGAACCCAGTACCGCTCTCAGTATAGTCTGGCTACACCAGCCTATGTTTCCAGATGGGGTGATCTGCTTTCCCAGGAAATGTACTCCACATGAATTGCAGGCATGTATTTTGGTAAGAAAGAAATTCCACACTTTCATTAGCAGCCTCCCCAACACAGACCAGAGACTCCCAAACACTGCCCTAGCCCGTCAGCCTCTTGCTTACCTGCCTGCCTCACTCAGCCGTTTCCCACTGCTTTGGTCAAGCCCTGAAGGTCCGTAGTCCCACTGCACTTCCTTTGCAGCTATGTAGTATTTCCGAACTCTCCCTTCCAGGGTAGATGCCGGAGCTTGTTGAGAACAGGGCCGGACTTCATAGAGTGCACTCATCCCAGCTGTCCAAAACATGGAGAAGGGACACACGTGCTTAACCCCTGTTATCCAATTTGACCAGGCAATGAACACAGTCCCACATTGCTACCACAAACTGGCCATTCCTCCTCTGATGCCCCAAAAGGCACATGGCTGGGAGAAGGCGATTAGGTGGTTCCCACAGCAAGGAGTTTTTTGCGTTATGAGCAGAGCTTCTTACATTAGATATGGGATGCTACGGAAGTATGGACAGAGAGCAAATAGAGCCTTCTGCTATCCTCAGATGTACCACACAAGTGCCCCTTACAGGGACTAGAGCTCTTAAGGCACTGCCTCATCTTCACTTTCAGCTGTACCAAATTTATTGTCTTCACTGCTGATCAACGTTGAACGTCACACAGTGGTAAGAGTCATCTGCAGTAAGTCTGGCCTGCACATCAATAATCAACCCACCCCAACTTACACAAGACAAGGAATTATCTCATTCATCCAGGGACATTTTTAGTGGGAATGATGCCCAAGGCACTCTCTCCTACCACACTGTACACAACAGGACCACACTGGGAGAAAAAAAGGGAGGCTGCAGAGTGCAGGACATAATCCAATCTCTGCCTTACCTTGTATGTGATCATTGGTCTGACAGCTCAGTAACCATCTCCCAGGGTTACTGGGGATCATGTCTGCTGTAACAAAAGTGGCTGGGAAGAGGCTGGCTACATCTGTCCTATGGCCTCGAATATTGAGCATTTCTCCATGAAAGTAGGCTGTATGAACATCAATTTCATTGCCCATCCCGAAGAGGTGCCATGAAACATAATCCCCAGCACACATCGTCAGCTCAGGGAGGTTCCCAAACACATAACCATTAATAGCTGCAAAACCAAGCAAGCCAAAAATCAGAGATTAGAAAAGGGGCTTTCAGAGCTTCTGCCAGCAGATCACAGTGCAGACATGTTTGGAGGATGGACCTAACCAGAATTCATCCTCCTCTTCTTGTTCTGGACAGCCCAGCTCCACAACTCATTCGTAAAATGAAGTGTATTCAAAATCTCCAAACAACTAACAAAGGCTCACTCAAGCCAAACATTAAATCAAAATTAGACTTTTTTCTGGAGTTGTTACACTGTCCCTGTGATACTGTTTGCCTAGCACATGATCTCAGCACTTTCTGTCACCCTTCTCCCCTCTACCCACACCCTGGCATACTACAGCAAAAAGTGCATTTCAAACTACCAGAGCACTGACACTCCTGGAGTGTCTGGGCAGAGTCAGTGGCTTCACAAAGGTGACACTGACCATGCATTTTGTTGCTCTCTTGGAACTCCTCCTCTTCTTTGTCTATGGAGCCTGGATCTGTGCAGAACAATGCTATGTTCTCATCCAGGTACCAGCTTAGGTTCTCATCCACCACACTGAACATCAGAAAGAAATCAATGTCCACATCCTGACGTCTTTGAGAACTGCCAGTCAGTATTCCTGGGGTGAAAGAAAAGATGAATGAATACCCACCATGCAGAAAAACAGACATCAGACAAGGGATTAAAACACTAATAGAAGAGTAACTCTTATCACACAAATTAAAAGACAGATGCTTTCCCACCATCCAGCACAGCTCATTGCAGAGTTCCAGCAAGCTCAATCTTTTCTACTATCTCCCTGTTCAAGACAATGACAGGCTTGACTGGAATGTGCTAGATCAAATTTATAGCTGCTATTGCTGCTTAGCTATTATTCAGCAGGTGTCTCTGCTTGCCATGGGGCTTGCTTGCCTGACTGTATATTAGAGTCTAGTGCTCACTAGCAGCTGCTTTTTTTCTGTTTTGCTGCTTGCTGTACTGCTTATCATCTTACTCTGCTGTGCCTGGTAACATTTTGATAAGAGCAATGGCGATGTGCCTGGGCTGGCAGATGGCCAGGGCATCACTGCTGTTTCTGTGCTGCTGTACTGGACAGGCTGGAACTCCAGTGTGAACTCAAGTCAAAGGGACTGTGACCTGTGGGTGAGAGTCCACATGGGAGTAGGGCATCCTGAAATATCTGTGGCCGTGGATAAGCCCATGCCAGAGCAGGCACATCTTAAAGTGTCTGTGCCACAGCAGGTCTACCTCTGAAGGGATTGTGGCCCAAGGATAAGTGCACGCTGGAGCGGGTACATCTCAAAGTACCTATGGCTGTAGATAAGTCCATGCTGCAGCAGGTACACCTTGAAGCATCAGTGGCTATACATGAGGTCATGCTGGAGCACCTCAAGCGTGTGGCCATGGATAAGCCCACGACAGAGCAGGTACACCCCTGGAGGGATTGCAGCCATGGGTTAAGGCCACATTGGAGCATATTTAATTCTGAAGGGACTGTGACTGTGGGTAAGGCCACACTGGAGCAGGTAAACCTCTGAAGGCATTGTGTCCCATGGAGAAGGCCATGCTGGGACAGGTGCACCTCAGAGAAACTGCAGTTGCAGTTGTGGATAAGTCTTTGCCACATCAGCAAGCAGGCTGGGTGGGGTGCACAAGAAGTTGGGAGGGGACACAGCCAGGACAGCTGAGCCCAACTGACCAAAGGGATATTCCATACATCATGCTCAGTATATAAAGCTGAGGGAAGAGGAAGGAAGGGGGGGACGTTTGGAGTTACAGCATTGTCTTCCCAAGTCACTGTTACATATCGTGGAGCCCTGCTTTCCTGGAGATGGCTGAACACCTCCCTGCCAATGGGAAGTGGTGAATGAATTCCTTGTTTTGCTCTGCTTGCATGCATGGCTTTTGCTTTCCCTATTAAACTGGTTTTATCTTAACGAGATTTCACACTTTTACCCTTCCGATTCTCCCCCCTATCCCGCCTGAGGGCAGAGAGCGAGTAGCTGTGTGGGGCTTAGTTGCCGGCTGCGGTTAAACCATGACACCCTGCTAATACATTCCTCGCTCCCAAGCAGCTCTGCCACTGCATGGCTGAACTGCAACACCTTCAGTGTTCTTACTCCTGCTGATATCAAACAGTCCCCTTTTTTTTTTTAAATATACAAACTAGATCTTCTACCTCCTGCTTTCAACATGGATTCAAACAGCGTGCTCAGATCAAGAGGCCTACAAGCTCACCTGTCCAGCCACTAGGAGATAAAGACAACATAATGACCAGAACCCAGCTTGAACATGAGTACTGTCTTCTCCAGTCATGCTGCATTTTCCCATTAAGCTGGGAGCTGCCCACCAGAGTATCTTCCCATCCTAACCTTGTTCAAGTCACCACAAAATCTTCACAGTATGAAATTGCAGCCTTCAGCTGCCTTCTCTTGGAGTTTTTACCTTTTTTGCATGTAAGTAATGGCCCAATTAATCCAGATGCAATGTCCTTTGGTGCATCAATATGAGAGTGATAGATCCAGGTCAAGCAGTTTGGGTCATCAGCAGTTGGGCTGTGATCTTCAGGGACAGTCCAAATATAGGTGTAATTCCCTCCTGGGAAAACAGCATCATCTTTCTTCTGATCCTGGGGGGACATATCAGGATACAGGGATCCTAGAACAATTGAGCAATCACAACATCCATTCAAGAAGAGCAGAGATGTCCACATGCATAACCTTGTACCGAGTCGCTCTTACTCAGCAGAGCACTGCACATATAAACTTAGCAGATTTCAAAGCAAGACTCACCATCCCAAGGCTGAAATAGTGTTTAATCATTCTCTCAAAGAGAAACCAAGGCACAGAGCCATTGTAAGGCAACCTGCCCAGTAAACGGGTCAACACAGAGTCAGAAAGACGATTACCATTCTGCCTATTGCTACTCTGCCTTCAACTCTGCAATGTGCCACAGTCAGCCTCTACGATCTCATGGGTTGCTTCAAATAGCAGTTCTTTGGTCTTATACTTCACTATTCTTGTGAACTCCCTGAAGTTCCTCACACTCATGACTCATACTACAGCACTTCAAATAATGAATATAGCTCTTTTTCTTCTGCATCACTCTCCCACTACCAAGCTTTGGAGGTTCTTCTAAAAATCAAGCAAGCTAGGCTGTGTACTGTAATGCTCAGGTCAGGAAGCTACTCCCAGACCCATGAACCTGCTAACTCAACATCACATGACTTCACTAAACACCTAAATGCAGTTGCTTTCCAGCAATATAGCTTTGGGTTAACCAAGTCCTTGGCTTTACAGACATCTCTCCTCAGTGCATACTCTTAAGTTCCCAGTGAGAAAAATATGTCTCCTTTATGGCTGTGGCTCATTTACCTTCAGAGTCCTTTTTGTAGAAAACACCGTGAGGATGGATTGTATATGGTCGACTAGCAAAATTTTTAAGGTGTACTTTAATGGTATCCCCCACTTCTGCACGGATGACAGGCCCAAGGAACCCCAGCCAGCCAGGTTTGGGAATCTCAGTGGTGTACGTAGAGTCCGTGTATTGCTTATAGACAGATTTCTTGTATGTGCTTCCCACTCTGTCTTTGCCAGGCTGGAGGAATGTTGAGGCCTTGCTGTTAAATTCAGAAAAGGGAAAGGCACCATGAGTCATGCATTATATAAAACAGCTGGTCAATAACACAGTAGAGTAACAACAACACACAGCTTTCCCTTTCGGTAAGCCCAAAAGCCTGGCCATTACAGAGGACCGCCTGTGCTCTACCCTAGCATGCTCTAAGCCATTCATGAACTTCCTCCTCCCAGACCTCTGACGGCTGTGACACGGTAGCACAGCCTGCCTGAGAAACAGGCAGCGCCAGCCCTTAGACCCGTCTGCTTTCTGAGAGTGTGAAAACAACAGGGCACATCAGCACATTAACAGCTTGGTGAGCCTGGGACCACAGCCACAAGTACAGCCAGACGCCTGCTGCCATGCATGGCCACGGCCTCGTCCCCAGTTCTTCACGAACAGACACAAAGTGCACCCCTGAACTGCGCAGTGCAAACAAGGAATGGGAAGGTTGCTGCTTCTCCGACAGTTACATGTGGGTGACACAGAAGACTGAAGCCCTTCTCATGCCTGCTTCAGCCTTCATTGAGCTTTTAGAAACTCACTTCAATGCCTTTGTGCTGTTTGCAACTAAATCACAGAGGGAAGGGGAGGGGGGGGGAATCTCCTGAGCTCTCTGGACAAAATTCACAGTCTAAATTATTATTTTCTACTTAACAGATTCTGCATTTCTTGTAGAATGGCAGACAAGTCAGGCAGGTACATATCCAGCACATAACCAGTTTCCAGGGTTAAAACCTCATACAGGTACTAAAGTTCAACTTATGAGTATATTTGCTCTTTATGGTTAATTCTTAGTAGATAAGAGATGAATCATGGTCCAGGTATTAGTGGGACCGGCCTAAGTGAGAACTGAGGTTACTCCCCCCACTTCCCCCTTAATATCAATCACCCTGCAGTAATACAAGTAGCCCTGAAATACAGGCAAACTCTAATGCATATCTCCAGAAGATGAACAGCTGAGACCAAAACATTCAGCATTGCCCTTATTCAAAATTGTGAAGGGCTGGGCTCTAGCTATACAATCTAGATCTCATCCCTCTGTGAAGTGATCCCTGCAGCCACTATTAGGAAAGAGTTTACAGATAATTTATACTTCATTTTGCAGATTCCCCCCCAGTCCATTTCTTGCCAACAACAAAAAAATTCTTCAGCATTTTACTACCTCTGTCATTCATATCAGTATCACATCCTTTTCTTATTGCTAGCAATTTGGCTTCTGTAATCATTGTACAAATAAGTCCCATTAGCTAATTGTTTGCAGCAACAGAACAGTTTTTAAATTGCTTTTAAATTTAATGGCCTTGAATTTAATTGCCTTCTCTTCATGTATTATGAGAGAAAGCAAACAAAACCCACTGCATTTGTTATTACCGCCAGAGTCAGCAATAACATCTTTATTAATCCTCAATTTGGGGGGGGGGGGAGGGGGAGGTGGTCCTTTTCTGTGAACTAAGTTAAGTCTATTCAGCATCCCCAGAGAACAGAGACTTTTCCACACTAAACTGACAGATCTTGATGTTTTGCTGTGAACCCCTCCTATTCCTGCTGTGCTGTTTCTGAAAGATATGTATGAACCCAAGTGTTATTTATTATAGAGGCGTAAATGACTGAGAGCAGGTCAAAAACATACAGGTTATTTTCCATAGAAAATGAGGAGTGGTGGAGCACAAATGCCTTTAAAAAGCTGTGGAAAGCTAGGGGGAGGGGGGAACACCAAAGAAAAAAGTTTGGTATTTTGAAAACTAAAACCAAAACCTGCTTTTGTAGTGACTCAAAGTAATTCTTGCCGTTTCCAGACTTACTTTTGCAACAAAAACAAACACATTTTTCAAACAAGCCCTGAAATTTCATGCAGGAAGTTCCATTAAGTCTAAGGCTTAAAATTCCACTTAAACAAAAACAAGCCAGCTCTGTGAGGTCATTTACATCAAGGTGAAGAGTCATCATGCTTCAGGACACACAAGCTGATCACCAGCTGGAACTAAGAAAAATGAAACCCCAGGGCAGAGTATTGCACAATCTATTACAGTGTTTGTACTTCCCGCCAGCACACAGGCACTGTTCACTGGATGCTCCATTAAACTGACCATTCATTTTCACACTGATACAGTTTCTACGTTCCTACAATAAAACAAGTTAAACATTAAGCTCATAAAGATCAGACATCTATCAGATCATGTTTCTTGCTTGCTTAGATGCCCCAGAATACTTGTATGAAGTTACTCATAAAATTACTGTTTTAAGCCAGTACCAGGCTAAATTTTTATAGAACTAAACATACAGGTTATGTGCAATGTTTTGGTTAGTGAGTACATTCTTCCCTGTTGGAGCATAGTTCCAGTCCACCTCATGGATCGCCAGGTAGTAGACTCGGGTGACATCTCCAGCAAATGTGGGTGATAGCATGTGGATGTAAAGCAGCAACAACCAAAACAAGCCCATCATAGCCTGAAGTGAAGGCACTTTTGGAGTTTACACCTATTTGGGAGAAAAGAGAAACAAAGGTAGTGAAACAGAAGTAGAATATGACCACAAGGTTTGAAGGTACTGGACATTTTGAGAGGGTATGAAGAAATCAGGTGGAAGTCCTATTGGGCTCATTATTCAAATAGCCAAGAACAAAATCACCCCCATGACAAAATTAATGCACAAGCTGGATGGACATTATGCCTTGCTAATCAGTCACCAGTACCAAACAGGCTTCTCTCCTAACAGTTTGATTAACTTTTTTTGTGTGCCTGTAGTTCTCTTCCAAACGCTTTGTTCCATTGTGTTGAGAAAATACTGCCAATTCAGTAAGCTTCCACGCAGCAGGAGATGAGGTAAACAGATTCACAGCAAGCACTGTGTTAGCGGAAAAGGCACCTGTAAATCCTACATGCTGTGTAACTGTCGTCTTAGGGCAGCGGGGTCCTGAGCAGAAAGTGCCACACGCGCTGGAATTTCAAATGATTGTTTTTTCCACCATCTCTGATATCCCAAATCATCTCACAGGACCACACACAAAGGTCAGGGAAATAATCCTGAGCATCTTTAAATTTTAAACTGTTGCCAAGATCTCTTTAATTATACTAAGCCACCTGGGAAGTATGATTTAGTCACTACGAAGTAATTCTAAACTATAACTTCTTTAAAGATTGCTTTTAAAGAGGGGTTCTCTGTAATCCAGGGAGTGCATCTCAAATGGGCCGCACAAGGCTTTTTGGTTAGTCTAGTTCCATTAAATAATTTTTCCAGTGATTTGGATCACAAAGGAGCTTACTCATAGAACTTCTAATCGACACCAAGCTTGGTGTGAATAAGCACCAGAAATACTCTGAACAGAGATCCAGGGCAAGTTGCAGAAATTGTCTGAAATCATCAAAATACAATTCTGTGAATACAAGTTCAAACAACATACCTGTATGAAGGAGAAACTAATGCAATATGGGACAGCAGAGTTACACCAAAGGATAAGAAAATAGCTTAGGGTTAAAATGGATAACAAACTAAAAAAGCCACATGAAAATGCTTAAGAAAGATCTTATCCAGTGATATAATTAACAAAGCTTGATGTAACCAATAATCAAACTGCTACCTAAAAAAGATGTCCAGTTCTTGAGACACGTAACACCACCTTAGAAAACGTACAGCAGAGAGAAAGAGAAAGCAAGCGAATTAGAAAAATGTGACCTACCAAGAAAGCTTAAAGGAATCAGTTTTCTTTAACTTCAAAATGAAGGGGATGGTGACATAACATCATGTCAAACACACTGTCCTGGTTTCAGCCAGGATAGAGCTGGTTTTCTTCACAGAAGCCAGTGTGAGACTGTGTTTTGGATTTGGGATGAGAAATTGTTGATAATGTGCTGATGTTTTGGGTTGTTGCTGAGCAGTCAAGGACAGTCCAGCTTCTTGTGCTGGCCTGCCAGCGAGCAGGCTCGGGGTGCACGGGGAGCTGGGAGGGGACACAGCCAGGACAGCTGACCCAGACTGGCCAAAGAGATATTCCCTACCATCCGACGTCATGCCCAGTACATAAACTGGAGCTGGCCGGGGGGCGGAAATCGCTGCTCAGGGACGGGCTGTCGATCACGGGGTGGTGAGCAATTGCTGTATTGGGCATCACTTGTTCTTGTACATTCCTTTGTTGGTATTATCATTGTTGCTCTCTTCTTTCTTTCTGTCCTATTAAACCGTGTTTATCTCAACCCACGAGGTTTTTTTTCCCAATTCTCTTCCCCGTCCCCTGCGGGAGGGGGAGTGAGCGAGCGGCTGCTTAGTTGCCAGCTGGGGCTAAACCATGACACACAAAGTTTTTTTTTTTTTATAAGGAGATTGTCATTATTTATTCTCCCTGTCTTTGGCGATAGCAACATGAGTGTATCAGGTTTATTTGCAGCAAAGTTGGATAGTCTATAAACTTTCAGCTAGCACAGCATCCCACTGGAACAGCTTTCCCAGGGAAGCCATGAAATCTCTTACCACAACTGATACACAATATATGGGATTCAACCCCAGTACATGGCAATGGACTAGATACCTTCCAAAATTTCATTTCTGATTTCCAAACATGCTGTACTATCCTCATAACCTAATGATAATCAAGTATTACTCATTCCAAACAGCCATTAAATTGAGAAGTTGACAGAAAGCAGCTCTCAACTTGGAAAAACCTTCTTTCCCTCCTTTCTCTGAAGGAGATCTCTCTAAAACCAAGATGGTTTTCATCCATCGACACAGTATAGCTCTGCTCCAGCAGCATGCCCTTCAGAAGGTCCTGGTCACACACTTTAAGAAACTCAGGTACAGAACAGCCCCCTCCCCATGGACCTGGCAGAGGAGGAATGATGGCAGAGCACTTGCTCAATCCCGCTGCTACACACTGTCCACTAACCTCACCGACCCTATCCCCTGCTACTGCTGCTCCAGCAACCGGCGTTGTTCACAGGGAGCTGAAATACCTACGCTGACCCACTCATTCCATGCCAATAAAGAGGTTTCAAAGCAAGGCGTCTGGAAAGCTGTACCCGTGCTGTTTCACACACACACGCCATAACAACAGCAAAAGGCAGTAGTGACAGCAAGGGGGAAAGACAAAGCTCAGCCCGAAACCTCCCATCCCGTCAGCACACACCCTGCTGGGAAGGGCAAGGGGATGCTTTTGACTCAGCCAGAGAAGTGACGTTCTTGTCAACGCGGGTCAAAGTTCATAGGAGCAGCTTTCCAGGGAAAGCATGCCCAGTGCAGTGTGGCCATCCTCAAGGGCTGCGAACAGCTGAGCCTGGGCAGTCAGTGTGGGCTAATCTTTATGTCCTCTTACGTCAATGGTTTTTGCAAGCAATATCAAGTCCTAAGAAAGGGCAAAGCTTGGACTTTATACCAAGGATGAACAGCAACTCTGTAAGTTGGTTGTGAAACCTGCCTATTGAGACAAATCCCCACTGCGCTAGCCCACCCTTTCTACGTGGCAGAGTCCCTGTTTACCACATCAAAGCTCTGCACTTCAGCATCAGGATACTTATCAGATAAATTGTTCTCAACTGGAAGTCAGGACAATCTAAATGCCTCATGAATGTGCTCTGGTGTTGAAAAAATCAAGGACAAAGTCTTTGGGACAGCCTAACAGACTTTACAAGAGTCCCATCTAGATCTCAGGCCGGGGTTTGATCACGACTTTGCACGTACCTCTGTGGCCATCTTAGGAAAGCAAAAACCTCAATGAAGATCCAGCAGGCCAGGCTGATTCGTTCTCACAGTCTCTTCACAGTGGCTAACCACCATTTACTTACTCTACTAGCACAAGGTGAAGGAAACCAACAACCTACAACACTTCTCACAAAGGTTAATTTTTCTTTGAAATACATGCCTTGATTAAAGAAAAAACCACAAACCAAACTTGATATTACATCCATCCCTGAACCTTGATACTTTATAGCAGAATCCTTAATCCCAGGACCTCCCGCTGCCGATTCACTAATAGCACAGGAATTTTGAAGGAACAGAAAATTAGATTTCAGTCTATTTGGTAGCTAACCAGCTTCCATTTAACCAAGGCAGACAGGCTGACCGCAGGGTTCTTCCCTGACACTTGACCGCAGAGAAACCATCGCCCAAGAACGAAGGAAAACAGTGCTAAACAAAGGAAGGAAGCCATTTCATCTCTTACTTGCGAGCGGGGCTGGACGCGGGCTCTGCTGGAGGGCGAGAGCGTCAGCCGGGAGGCATCTCCCGCGGCGGGCGCCTGCGGAGTGAGGATGCAGAGGCTCCAGGCGGGACAAAGTCTGGCTGTAAAGAGCGGCGCTGCCTCGCCTCCCGGGGCAGGCCGAGCCCGAGCCCCGGCCCCCCCACCCCGCCCCGGGCCCAGCCCAGCAGGCAGCGCCGCCCGCTCCCGCAGAGCGCCGGCCGGCCGGGGCCGCGCCGCCGGATCCCGCTCCCCCGCCCCAGGGCCCCGCGGACCTGGCGGCGGCTTCCCCGCCGCCCTCTCGCCCACGGGGGCCGGGCTGCTCCGCTCCTCGCCGCCCCTCCACGCACCTGCGGGCCGCGCCCAGGCCACGGGCGGCCCGGCCGTGCTCCCCGGCGCACACGGAGCTCGAGCCGCGGGACGCCACCGGACCGCCGCCCCACCTCGCGCGGCCCCGAGGCCTGGCCCGGAGGGGGCTCGGCCCCTGGTGTGGCGAGCCTCGGGAACGCGGGGCAGGGCCGGAGCTGCGGCACGTGGGCGCCGGCACCTACCTGCCGGGCGGGGCGGGACACGGCTGGACACGGTCCAGCCCCGCGGCCGGCCCGGCCCGGCCCGGCCCGGCCCGGCCCCGACAGTGGGCCCTCCCTAGGGACGCGCCAGGCACGGAGCGGCGGGGCGGCCCCTTTAAAGGCGCCCGGTGGTGTCACGGGGCCGCGCTCCCTCGGGAGCACAACAAGAGTCACGCTCGCGGCCGCCGGGCCGGGCGGGCGAGGGGGCGGGGCCCGGCGGCAACGCACCAATGAGCGAGCTCCCGGGGCCGGAGGTAACGCCCCGCATAGCGTCACGGCCGCCGTTGGGCGCCCCGCCCCACCCGGCCCGTTGCCCGAGAGCGCGGCCCGAGGATGCGGGAAGGGTCGGCGCTGCCCGGCGCCCCCGGCGCCGCCCCGGTGCCCGGCTTCCTGGCCAAGCTCTGGGCGCTGGTGGAGGACCCGCAGAGCGATGACGTCATCTGCTGGAGCAGGGTGAGGGCGGCCCGCGGGGCCTTGGCCCAGGCGGGCGGGGCTGGGGCGGCACGAAGTGGGTGGCGGGCTGGGGGCCGGAGCTGCGGAGGGCGCTGGGCGTCCCGGGGGACTGACAGGGGCGCCCTGGGCCGGGGGCGCCGAGCCCTGCGGGCGGGGTGGGGCCGACCCCGCGGCGGGGAAGGGGCGGGCGGGGGCGGCGGGGCCTGGGGCGGGGGAGGACGCTGGGCGTCCCGGGGGGCTGGCGGAGTTGCCCTGGGCCGGGGGCGCTGGGCCCTGCGGGCTGAGAGCGGTGGGCGGCGGTTGGGCAGGGCCCCTTCTATCTCCGGGCGAGCCGGCGGGTCGCGGCGCCCCGACACCCCCGCCAGGCCCCGGGTAGCGGGGGCTCGCGCGCGGGGGGTGGCGGCGTGGCCTGCCGCCCGGCGCGTGAACGGGGAGAGCCCCGCCGCGGGCGGGGACCGGTGAGCGGGTGGGTGGAAGACGAGCCCGTGGGAGCGGCTCCTCTCGCGGGTGGGGCGAGCGCGGTGCCCCGGCCCCCCCCTCGCCGCAGAGGACGCCGGCTGCCCGCGCAGTGACCGCGCGTGGCCGCTCAGAGAGATCCGGCCGCGCACAGCGGAGCGCGCCCGCGCGCAAACATCTCAACCGCACGTAATTAGCGCGAAGGGGTGACGCTCGGTGGAAAAGACGTTCTAAGAAGTAATTAACTTTTAATTTTTTTTCTTCCTGAGACTGGGGCGATAGGCCTTGTTGGTCCCGTGCGCCTTCAGGCACCGGACATGGCAAACATGCGCAGGCAACACGATGTTTATTTTTGTCCCCTGTCGCTTTTAAATCCGTGGGATTTTCCCTACTTTATTTTCCCAGAGGTTTAGCCTTTCCAAAGGCAAAGATGACAAGAAACACAATTTTTTTGTTCTCTTCGTGAACAACATAAAAATGATGCAAAGACCTGCCCAGTTTCGGGAAGTTTGAACTTGAGAATATGATAAATCTGAAACTGCTTGTGTCACAGTTACCCTTTTTCACCGCTGGGTTGTGTTGTCTGAACTTTTATTAAGTCTGCAATGTTACTTGGTTATTTTTAGTGGTGACATAGTACATACAATGGAAGAATCTCGTCAGGAGCTGGGCAAACGCTGATCAAGGCAGACAAAAGCCCTCTAGTGGTATTAATTCCATTGTGCTAGAGCAATATTTATGTTTCCTGTGGACAAAGAGAGCAGCAGATACATGGGGTTTTAGAACGATTTTTCTTTGGATTCAGATCAAAACTTGAGGGCTTTCAAAATATCCCCCATTCAATGGAAGTGTTCCATGTAACCATCTTTTTGGATTCAAACTTTCTAGTACAGTCCCAAGTACTCAGAAGTGCTCACACAGACAATTCCCTTTGCTAAGTGTTTTGCCCTTCCCTGTTGTGGGAACTGTCTCTGTTGATTCATGGTCAGGATTTATGATCAACACCTTAGAAAAATTGTGCTTGTTCTCTAACTGTTACTTCTGCTTATTTCCCAGAATGGTGAGAACTTCTGTATTCTGGATGAGCAGAGGTTTGCCAAGGAGCTACTCCCCAAGTACTTCAAACACAACAATATCTCCAGCTTCATACGACAGCTTAACATGTGTAAGCATCAGCTGTTCTTACATATTCTTTCTGATGAGTTCATTGCTAGTTGGCATCAATTTGAATTTCTTTAAACAAACCAATTGACTTGGCAGATCTTTCATTCCTGAAAACCTGAATCCTGGTCTTGAGTTTGCTTTGCAAAAGAGAAGAATAACAGTAGAGCTTGGCTTAGTTTTGTTTTCTGTGTTTCATTTCTGAGTCCTTTTGAGCAACGATGATAAAGATACTGTTTCATGTGCTGGTACCTGAAGCTTGGGTAGAGTTCACTTTGCTCCAGTGGTAGTGTTAATGGTAATGGTGACAGCAAACTTATGCATACCTAGAGGAACAAAGGCCGTATCTACACCCATGCATCTAGTGTATGAAAAAAAATTGCCTAGATCATGTTGTTCCCTGCATTGCTGTGCTGAAACAGGATTAGTCATGCTGATGGATTGAGCTGGACTAAGATTCTCATTATGTTTTCTGTGTTTGACTTGTGAGCATCATGTAGCGTCCATTGTATAACACATGTACAACTTGTACAGGCAAAGAAGCTGGAGTGAGGTGGTAATTCAAAGATATAGTACAATGTGCAGGGCTGAAACACACAGCAGAAATAGGTGTTTTGCAGCAGATAGCTTATGGGCTGAGTGAAGGTACAAACAGCACAGAAGATGGCTGCCTTATTTAGAGTTTCCATTCGGAGTAAGGGGGAGGAACTCTGTCTTTGCCCGGTAGGCTTACCTGGTCTCTCTAGCTGATGCCTATTTAGATTCTGTCAGACACGAGAGAGGAAGCATACAGTTAGCCTCTTGATACAGGGTGGATGCTGCTGTTTGTGTCAAGGGTTGAGACTCTACCATGTGAGTGTCAAAGGATAATGTGAACAATTGTCAGTTGCCTTGTAGCAAGGGTGAATGCTGAAATGCAAATATTCCTATAAAGACATGCAATGTGATGGCAGCCTCCTTTTCCTGCTGGACCTATCCCAGCTTTGAGTAGATTTTTCTAATGATAGTGCTGTTGGGATGCAGTGGAACTGGAATACATTAACTATGTTAAAAACTTGAACAAGGAGAGAAATTGGTTGGTCTGTCAACTGTATCTTGCATCTGCCCTGTGGTACTGGAAGCAGTGATGGAAATAGTGCTGCCAATGTCTTATTCATGCAGGCAGTCTGGTATGGAGTAAGTACTCCGCATGTGTTTGCATAGGCTGAGAACTACTTTCTCTTCCTTCCTTTATTCTGTAGACCCCGGTGGTACATGACAGCATTTATTTTGACATGTAATTGTCTGGGATGATGGACATGAAAAGGAAAGTGCACCATTCCTCTGCTTCCACTGGGACAAGATTTTATTCAAGATATCCTAATAAATCTCATTTCTAACTTCTGTGATTATTTGGACGTCACTGTCCTGCTTGCGGACACTAGCTGGTCTCTGCCACGCATGCTATTCTTACAGCCTGCAAGGTCATTTGATGGTATTGTGGACGTGTTCTCTAGCTGTGAAGATCAGAGCAGTCAAATTATTGAGCACCAAAGAAAAGCTACTTTGGCTGTTTTTCATAATTTCTGCTCCCAGTAACTGTAGTGATGCAGGTATATCAGTAGCCTTGGGATTTTCTTTAGCCCTGTGTTGTAACAGTCAGCTTTGCACTGAAAGAAATGACTTTGTTAATACCTCTCCACAGATGGTTTCAGGAAGGTGATTGCTCTGGAGAACGGTATGATTACAGCAGAGAAAAGCTCCGTCATTGAGTTCCAGCACCCTTTCTTCAAACAAGGGAAGGCACATTTGCTGGAAAACATCAAGCGCAAGGTACAGTCTAAGCATGTTTAGGTATTTACTTCACTTTGTTATGAAAACTAGCTTATCAAGAGCATGTCTGGGGCTTTCAAACACTTTACAGCCAACAAATTCCATGGGAACCAAGGTTGTGCATCATGATGCAAACCTTTGTAACTCCCTCCTGAATGCCAGGCTAATGCTTGGCTTGGCCTCCTCCTGCTAGCTCTTAGACAAAACACACCCTGCTGTTGTTCAGCAGTGTGGTGGAGTAGGACCACATTCTTCACAGCTATCAGTCTAGAGCCCCTTTTCCACTCCAGAGTTCACACACCCGATTACAGCCTAGCACGATCTTCAATTCTGCCAGCATAGTAGTGTTGGAAAGAGTCACAAAGCGAAAGAAGTAAAAGAAAATACATTCCCATTTGTTGCTCATTGAAAATTAGCAAGGACATCAGTAATTGGTTTATTTGGGTGAGTTTGCATAAGTTACGCTGTTCCTCCGAAACTATGTTGCCACTAAGCTACATCTTCATTAGCGCTTTCCAGTTCTCTTTTGTACGTTCAGGCCTTGTCTGACCTGTTTCTGCACAGATCTTTATCCTCTATTGGCACATTACAGCCCATAATATCCTGGCTGCCAGAGAAAGAGAGTATCATGATACATCATGTTGACATTTGAACTGCAGAATCTTTTCTTTACAATGTCGTAATGTGGTAGCTACATTGCCCAAGTTAATAAAAGCACAGGGTAGGCTTGAGAGTCACAATTGTGTTTTGATTGATTCTTTACTGAGCTGTCTCTGCTCAGAATCCCAATTGATTAAATGTAGTTGTAACAGTTGCTTCTGACTCAGGCCTGTGCTCTTCCCAGATGCTGTAATCGCCAACTTGTCTTGGCGTGCACACCTTGTTTTCTGGTATTTTGGGGCAGTCAGCTGATGACGTTATGTATGGCACCATGTATCCCAAGAGTGTTGCACTGGGTGGAGTGTTCTAGATGGAAAGACAAAAGCTCTAGTTAGTGCCAAGGACATTTATATGAAACTATTGAATAGGTTGGTGAAACCTATTATTTGTTGCACAGGAAGTGTTACTGATTTTTGCAAAATGTCTATTCATTTTTCTTGCTCTTTTACTGCCTGCAGTCATATTTCAGTACTTTCTATAACCTGGATTTCAAGCCTCTAACAGGAGTGGAAGTTTGAATGAAGGACTTCCTTTATTTTACTCCCTTTTAGTGTTACCTCTACTGGTGTGCTTCAGTCTTGACACCCTTATTATTTAGTTAGAGACTCTGAAGAGAGCAATTCCTTGCACTTTGGCAGAATGTTGTCGTTTGGCCCTTTTTTTAGAGGCAGGCTGCCTGCATTTGAAATGTCTACGTGCTTTCTGCAGCTTTTCAGTGTCTTCCCCATGGAGAGGTGGTATGCTGAAGAGAAATCAGATGGCCGTGAATTTCACTTAGGATACAGCTTAAGGTATTATCTGCAATGAATAGTGAAGCATCTAAAACTGTAAACAGAGAGGAGAACTGTCAGGCCATTCAGTCCATCCTTTGCAACACTGGGTTATGTTAAGAAAGTAGTTAGTTATTTCTGTGGCGTGATTGCATAACAATTAGGTTCTGTTTCATCATGAAATGATGGGATGTTGTTTTATAACACCATAGGTCCATTTCTGACCATCTCATTCTCCTTTGGGGAAAAAGGGATCTGTGAGCCAACCTGCATGGAAGTTGTCTAACACTTCACTGGGCCAATCCCAGATGCTTTCACTTCCCCCTTGGAATTTAGTACAATAATAAGAAAATTCATAGCGTGCTGCAGGTTGGAAGGGACATCTGGTGGTTATCTGGTGCAACTCCATTTGGTTCAATTATGGTCAGTAATTGGCTAAATTATTTTTAAAATTATGCCCACAAAACCTGGACGTATCATTCAGATGTGTGATGCACCAGGCCTATCTTTCAAAATCCTGAATTGTATGTTAGTCACCAGTGCCACCACCGCAGAGAGAGTTGCTGAAGGAATTGGAAAACTTTGAATATGGAAGTGTGGGGAGGAGAGAGTGAGTGATTTGTTTTCCGATTACTCTTCCACCATCGTTTGAAGAGGTGGCACTCATGGATTCTGCTGTGGGCAGAAGAGCAGTTTGGACTCTAACTTTCTGGAGACAAGTCTCCATAATTTTGGAATGTCACTGAGTAGAGAGGTAATACAGGAAACACCAATACAGGAATCTGCAATTTGAGTGGTGTGGGACAAATTTTCAAATCCAGTAGGATGCATCTAATTAGACACCTTCTCCCCTCCTCTCCCCCCGCCCGGAAACGTAATGGAAGTTTGTTACTCCTGTGCTGGCAGATTTACCTCCGCCTAAGAGGAATATGATCATCTTGCTCTTACTCCGTCTGGTTTGGTTTTGGCTGGTGTCCCACCCTGTGACACTAGAGGGCGAGCTGTCCCCAGGCCTGCCAGAGAGAACCCCCGAGGGAAGGCCACTGTCAGTCGGTGGTGGGTTTTTGTCATGAGTTACAGTGGTGAATCTACTGTCTACGCGTACGAAGTGCTAATCTCATGTTTCCATTGACACCTTGGGTTTTTTCATACAGTGTAGACTGTCCTAAGAACTGTCATCTATAGCAATTATGGTGTTTTATGGTACATAAGAATTATAGCATTACCTAATCTTTTAATGGAGTTTGTACCTGTTCTTCCACAGAGTAGCTACACTGTTCCTGTAGAAAGGAGTATGCAGGGCAGTGTTTGTAGTAAAGCATGTGTAACCTGGTCCTGTTTTAGGTATCTGCAGTAAGAACTGAGGATCTCAAGGTCAGTACGGAGGATCTGCACAAAGTACTCTCCGAAGTCCAGGAAATGAGAGAGCAGCAGAACAACATGGATATCAGACTAGCTAACATGAAGAGGTAGACTCCCGTCTGTTTCAGAGGCACTTAATACATTGAATGTTGTTTATATCTAACAGAGCTTGACTCTAAATGTGGGTTTCATTTGAACTGGAAACAGGTGCAGTTATAGTTCCTTCTAAGAATCCCCGTTCCACCCCATACAACATTCTGAATCTTGTTTGGTTTTATAATTCTGTTACAAACCAGAGATTAAGACTGAGAGTTGGACTATCTTGAGATTTCATTTTGGTTGCCATCACCTGGAGTAGTTTTTTAGGGTGATCAAAGCATTTCCTTTTCTAAACACAAAACAGGGTTAGATGCAGTGAGGGAGAATTAGTCTTTGGTTTTCTTTCTATTTGGAAGTGGACTTTGCATGTTCTCATGTCTGTTCTCTCAGATCCTTCTTCTATAGGCACTGGTAATTCATTCAGATCATTGGTATGCAAGCAGATATCAACCAAAGTTCAGGAGATGCCTTCACTCCACTCCCTCTGTTCCTTTAAAAAACAACCAAAAACCAAAAACCCTCAAACATGAACTTTGAAACTGTCCTGAAGTGGTCTGTGTTACACTCAGCCTGTTTCCAAACACCAAGTCTTTATTCTAAGGTTTTGAAGGAGTACCTCAGATCAAGATTATTGGTGGAGCAGCAGAGGATGAGAATGCCCTTATTAGTGAGTGTTTGGTCCTGCCTGATGGAAAATTGAGTTAATTTAACCCAGAGTTTATACTAGTGAATTGGATTAACTGATTGTTAGTTATCCATGGAAGGAATGTTGCCATTGGTCAAGGTCATTGGTACTGCAAGGTACTGTGAAAGTTTGAAAGCTGTAAAACTAAAGCATATAAAGTAAACTCTGTTCATCCTCTGTCTTCTGATTTATTCTGCATTGCAGAGAAAATAAGGCCCTGTGGAAAGAAGTGGCAGTTCTAAGGCAGAAGCACAGTCAACAACAGAAGCTGCTGTCTAAGGTACCATTGCAGCATCTTCAGTGCTACCATCCTTATTCCTGCCTCTGTGATACTTGATGGCATTCTTTGCTTATGTAGAATGACAAATGACACAGAGCTGAACAGGCTATATTAATACAGCATAAAGAAAATGTTCACAGTTCCTGAGTGTCCCAGCAGTTAGCACAGCAAAGAACCACAAGCAAAATAATAAGGAAAAGTCATAGTGAAAAGGATTTCAGTGTGTCCGAAATCTCAGTGAATCTTATTTGGAAAGAAATCAGTAAATCAAGCTGACGTGGGGTAAACATGGGGCTGGAGGCAGTGCATGGTAACAGGAGCCTAAAACAAGAGATTGCAGGAACATGGAATGGAGTCTGGTGAAAGATCTTGGACCAAGACAGACTTAAGACCACTCAAGAAGTCAACTGGAACCCAGAAACTATAGGAGCTTCTGCACTGGAACAAATTTTCTCTGGTTTATCCCTCAGCTGTTTCTGGTCTGGAATCCTCTAGTGGATGTTATAATACATTTAAAAAAAAAAAACAAACCACAACCTGTCCAAGTGGAATAATTTTTCAATGCCATTTGTAACTATAATTTTGTTTTTTAAGACATGAACACAAATTGATTTTTAATTTACCTATTAATTTCAATCACATAACTACCTAATTTTGTAGTAAAATCGGAATTAATAATTTAGTATTAGGATTGCCATGCTGACCACTTGTTTTTGGTTTTTTGTTTTTCCTTTTTAGATTCTTCAATTTATACTAAGTTTGATGCGAGGAAATTATATTGTTGGGGTCAAAAGGAAAAGGTAATTAATGGATAGGTGACAAATCAGTGTCAGATGTGAATTATACTGATAAATCAGTTTCTAGAAGCAAGATATTTTTCTTAAGGTGTATGAAGAATATTTTTATCACTTGTATATTCAAACTTGAGAAAGCTGATGGAAGTTGCATAAAGCATGAAATAAAGATTTCCTCTAATTTTTCACTTAAAAAAAAATGGGTGGGAAGAGAATATACTATACATCTTAAATTTCAAAGGGAACAGTTACCAGAAATGGTAACACTTTCAAAATGTGCAAATGTGACTGACTTACTCAAAACAAAAAAACGTGCTTAGAATGCAGCCTGTCTGGAGTACACTTGCTAAAAAACATTTCCGAAAGCCAGTTTTCTTAGAGCTGGAAGAATGATTGTACTTACCATTGCTGCACTGTATGTGGCATTGCTACAGCTTGTTACTGAGGAACTATATACTAAAGATGCATTTTGTCTCAGGTCTCTAACAGATGCTGCAGGTGCTTCACCTTCCAAATACAGTCGTCAGTATGTTCGCATACCTGTGGAGAGTGGCCAAGCAGTAAGTTTTCCCAGGGAAAGAGACAATGGGTTCGACAGGATGAGATACAGTGATCTCGAAGTCTTCCTTATAACTATTAATGCCCTAATCTTAGAATCAAATGCACTATGTTCTGAAATGGGCAGCTTTAAAGCATTGCTCTGTAAAATCATGCAAATCAGTACAACTAGTCAAAGATAAAATCTGAACAGGAAAGAGAAGCTGCAAGAAGAGTGGAGCTTCAACATAAAAAAATAATCAGACCTTTTGGTTTACTCATTGTATTTGCTGTATCCTGCAGGTGGCTTTTTCTGAACATAATGCAGATGATGAGGATGGCAATGGTACAGGTCTCATCATTCGAGATATCACTGATACCCTGGAAAATGCCACCGATGGTCTCCTTTCTGTGGCACACACAAGTGGCAGAGCCAGGTGCGTTTAAAGGATGCGGAAGTATTGATGCTTAGGTTGCTAAGTAGGTAGTTATGTTAATGTGATCCGTGTGTGTTCTGGGAAACAGCTTCTGAATTTATTTGCGCATGACAGGCCTGTTTCGAGGCTGTCTTTTTTTGCAGCATGTAGCATTAGTCGTGGTCAGCAAAGTGTCTTAAAAGAGCTCATGTGTCTTCAGGAGTGCCTGAAGGCCTGTCAAGCTGACTGGCACTTGAAATTTAATTTGCTGAGGCTTTTCTGTCTATTCGACAAAAAAGCACATACTTTTAGGCATTCAGGTCCCTGTTCAGTCTATATACGTTACTAATAAACAAACCAAGGTGTATAGTTTTATCTCTAGTTTCAGTACTACTCTTGCTAATATTATGCTAAGCATAGCTGAAGGGAAGGCATTCTTTTGTGTGGCATCAGATTCTTGTGAAAACCCATTTAGTTGCTAACATCCAGAGTGAGATATGGACCAGCTTGGGATCCTTTATTTCCAGAGACACAATGTTAGGAGTTTCTCTCCTGCATGATTTCCATATACTATTTTGCTGATCTTGGCCTGGCAAAACGGGATATTTTGCTCTCATACATGCTATCTGTATAAGCTGCAATAAGAGATTCTTCATGTGCCTCTAGTAAGGCACTTTTCTTCTTTTGTAAAGACCAGTTGGTTTGAACCCTTGACTGGCTTGACCTTATTAGGTATTAAGATTTGAGATACTAAACTTGAAATTATTAGTAATGCTGTTGATGAATTCTCCTGCATGTTGTTTATCTTTGGGTCATGTTTTAGAGAGACACAGGCAGCTCTGGATCCTGGCTTACCTATTTGTCAAGTATCACAGCCAAATGAGTTAAACTGTGCAGAACCTATCCCACCAGTTCATATAAATGATGCCAACAAATCTAGTGAAATAGAAAATGTTGCTGTGGAACTTCATACTGCACAACCTAGTGTTCCAGAAGACCCTGTGTCAGTGATTGACTCCATCTTGAATGAGAACAACACTGGAAACCAAAATGATCCTTTACTGGACAGGTATTAACTTGTTGCTGGAAACTGTTATGCTGTTGTCTTCTTCTGGGATCTGATCAAAGTTTTAGAGGATGTGTTCAGCAAAACATAGTGAATTAGCTTTTTAAATGTCGTTGATCATAAAATCATAGGGTCTTTGGGTTGAAAGGGACCTTTTAAGGTCATGAAATTCAGTTGATGAACTGAATTTTCTGCCCCTTTGTTCGTAGGTCTTGAAAAAGACACTAAAATCAGGGCAAGTTCATCTGTCACATTTCTGCTAATGAGTGTGCCTGACCTCTGATGTGTCAGTCTGAGGATTTGTGAGGTCAGTCTGTCACATCAGCCCTTCTGTCACCAACTGCTGGCACTGGCAAGTGCTGCCAAACAGCAGATCAAGGTTAATGATTTCAGGAGGGCAGCATGTGCTGCTGTGTTTCTGAGAGCTGGATATGGATTTGTATCGGTGGTAGTCTGATGTTGTTTCGCTGTTGCTTTGTTTCTGTGTCCTTCATTTTTGCAAAGGTCCATTCCCCTTGTGCATTGTCAGATCAGACTCCCCTGGGACCAAAATCGTGTGGGCTGTGGTTTCACACTCAGCAGCACTGCTGCTTAAGCAGTTCCCAGCTCTGCTCTGTTGCCTGAGCTTTATCAGTGCCATCATTCGTGTGGCTGCAGGGTGAACTGGATCAAGGAACAAACTTCAGTTCTTTCTCCTGTCAGCTCTTCTGCTGTGGTTAACTTCAGGGGGGAAGTACTGAGGTGACGTGCCCCCAGCACTCAGTGTAATCTGAAGGCCCTGTAATATCTTACCTCATTGGCACTGCAAAATGTGGGGCAATGCCTTGGAACTGCCTGTTGCTTGTAGCTCAGTATTCCAGCACAGGAGGTAGCTTTGCAGCGCAGCGGGAAGTTCCGTACTGACGCCGTGCGTGCAGCATCCTTTCCGCGTCATTCACTGTCCCTTGTATCCTGCCCGCTGTCCTTGGAAGGGTGTACAGTTTGGCAACAATCTGATGTTTCAAAATAGGTCATGTTTCTTCAGATCCAGATTATTTCCAGCCCTTTGCTTATCATTTATTGTCCCCAGGTGAACACCATCAGACCTTAGCTCAAACAGATATTGGTATATAGGCTGGGATCTGAGAACATTCAAAGGTACTAAAATGAAGGAGGAAGTAGGTATGGAAGGAGGAACTGCTTTTTGATGTGATGGCTATTATTATACTTGCTGTTCAGATAGTCTTCCTTGTACCTGTCCTTCAAAGAGTTGGACCATGAAAGGTGATACAGGAATACAGCTTCATTCCTTTGGCAATAAGCTGTTCTGGGTTGTGAGCAACCCTGTCTGGCTCTCGCCTTTCCCCACAGCTGTAATAACTGAGAGGTTAGCAGATCTTTTCTAAGAGTTTTTCCTGCCTTGTGGTGTGAAAGAAGGCGCTAACTGCCGACTGTTTCTTGCAGTGCTATATCATTTTGTCTTTTTAGAGAGGAAATTCAGGATTTTCTTAATTGCATTGATGCCAGCCTTGAAGAGCTTCAAGCAATGTTATCTGGGAAGCAGTATAACTTTGGTTCTGAAGCTTTCAGCGATGTAAGTGTCTTTTCACTTTTTCTGATTTCTGAAAAATACCGATATAGGTTGCATTATGAAACTTTACTGGTTTATTCCATGTTGTAATGGGCAGGAGGGGGGCAAAATCCTGTAAAGCAAATAGTTATGGATAGAATGATACATAGTCATTCTAGGAGTCTAACAAGGTAACGCTGAGGGCCTTTTTCAGTTCATATACTATTTTTGTTACACATAACTCAAGGAAAAAGAAAAGGAAAAAATTGGACTCTGTTCTGCTTCTTCAGCCTATGTCACATATCATCACATCTTGATTATGTGTTTGATTATGCGTTATGATATGGAATGAAACTTGGCCATATACCTGGAATCACCAGGAAATAATGGTGTCCTTTTCCTTCACCTGTGACCTCAGTTTACTGCCACAGGTTGAAAGTATATTGCTGTAGGCCTGTGGAGGAGCCGCCTTTCCTGTGCTTCAGTGGATGGAGAGTGTGCTGGATCCTGCTGTCCTTTCAGGAGCTCTCTGAAGTTTTGTTTTAAGAACCTTATAATATGACGTATGGTCTGGTTTTATTTTCAGACATTTAACCCTGAGCTGCCAGCCTTGGATATGAGCTTGATGGAAACTTCCCCTGGTATGGAAAATGTAAGAGTAAGAGTTGCTTCTATGATGGGGAGGGTTAATATGATGTTGAGAGCTAAATTTTGACTGATGCAGTTTGAGGGTAGGGACTGACTTGATAGCACAGGATGAAACTGCCATTTTATCTAATCCTGCTGGATTTACTGTTGCCAGTTATCACTGTTGGCATATATGAATTTAAGAGGGTTCTAAAGATAATTTCAAGCCTTACATTCCTAGCTGCAGTAATACACTCAGTGGGCTGATTTAAACTGTCACTTTGCTTTGAGTAATGTGTTGTTTGCTTTCTCAATACACCTGAGAAGGTAAGGAAGAGTGAAACAAACTGGTGTCTGTTGAATCAGCTGTCTGTATTGAGGGATTTTTTTTTTTTTTTCCTATCTGTTACTTCTGTACCTTCTGTTTAGAATGAGGAGGGTAGAAAATCTAATCTTTTTTTGGCCTAAGTGTGTGAGAACAGTTTCTTGGCTTGTTTTTTCTAGCCTCAGGGATTCCCATGGTGTTCTTTAGCCAAGTAATAACTAGGTCTAGGGTTATAGTTTGGATGAGATTGTGTGTCTTCAGTCTGTCAGAAGACTGAAGGAAAACTACTAAATAAAAAATAATGATGCAATATACTGTATTTATTCTGAACATTGCTGTATGGAATTTCCTCAGAGGACATACAAAAGTTCAGCGCAAATTTACTTCTCTCGGTCCAGTTCCTAAAATTGACTCCCGTTAAGAAAAAAAAAAAGAAACAAACCTTGCAAGTGTCATTTATTTTGTAGTCCTGAAATAATATTTAAAATAGGACTTCCCAGTCATGAGAGCTTAGACCACAACTGGGGTAAAATGCAGCTGTGTTCAAGCAGTGCTTGCAAAACTTAATTGTATTGATGAAATCATGTTTAACAGTGTTATTCCAACAAGACAGACTATAATAAAGCTGCTGGTTTGGAAGGTAAAATGTCCTGGAATATTTGCTAGTCAAGAGCTTGTTTGGCTTTAGTAAGTTGTCTTTCACTGTGCCTTCTTTGGAGAGCTCCTGTTTGCTGGCCCTCTTGTGCAAAAATGGACTCATTAGTCAACTGTTCCATTTCTCTTCCCTCCTCCTTTCACCTTTGATTTTGTTAGCCAGTCAATGAAGACTTGGATTTTGTTGTTAAGCATTCTGTCTTACTCTCTGTTCATTTTGCTTCAGATTGCAAGCTTGGCAGAGAGCACTGAAGATCTGGGAGCAAGTGAGAGAGAAACAGCGGGAAGCAAAGGTGGGCAGGAGGGAACACTGAGAGCTGTGACAGTTCCAAACTCTTCCAAAACTGTGTGTTGAAATGGAATTTTTGTAGCCTGTAATATGGTTTATCTCCTCCTTTGGTCTGGGCTTAAATTTTTTGTGAGGACTGGAATGTTTCATTCATCTAATCTTAAGAGGCCCCATCCTATGCCCCATGTTGGTGTTTACCATTTCCTTTTTCTTATCCATGACAGAGTGTCACAAACGGGAGCAGAACTGCAAATGTCCTTGTGGAAGTATCTCCTATATGGGCTATGGCCCCCACAAATGCAGTGCTACTTACTGTACTACTTCAGTGCTGCCATTGCATGCTGTATGTGTTAGGGGCTTGAAGTGTGCTTCAGATACTGGTACTAACAGACACAGGAGCCTTAGCTCCCCCCCTTGCAGCTGTGGATCTAGTCTGTCAGAGCTGTGTGGTTTGCTTTAGTGAAGCAAGTTTTGAAGCAGCCTCTCCAATTTTCCTTGTCTTGAATAAGAGCCTTCATTTATGTGACACAGAAGCCTGGAGTTTAAACTGTTTGTTTTTCCTCAGATATGCAGCTGATACAGTACAGGGCCAATCCTCTGCTTTCATTATTTGAAGAATTACCTTCAAGTGAAGCTGCAGGGAAGATAGAGGATCCGAAAGACCTTTTGCTGCCCCCGCTGGAGGAGAAACCTGCTCTTCATCCTCCCTCAGGCAGTGAAACTGTCTTGCCTCTCGCAGCTCCAGCAAACCAGGCTGAGCCTCTGGATGCTCTGGGAATGGGTGATCCACCTCTCCTCTCGGAAGATGGGAATGGAGAGTATAAACTGTTTCCACTCTTGCTCCTCAGTCCTGTTGCTAACTTCATAGAAGAGGCCTCTGAGATAGAAACTTCCTGAACTCACATAGAATCTGTAACTGGCTTAGTGGTGCGAAACAGACAACAAAGAAATGGCTCAGCAAGAAGTTTGACCTCTCCTCACCTGCTTCCTGGTTGTCATATTCTGTATAGACACAAGGACGTTCTCTTTCAAAGAGCACATCTGGAAAAACTGAACACAAGCTCGAAACAAGAGCTGGTGGGAATGAAGGCACTAGGCGGAGGGGAAGAGCAACCTCCCTGTAAACATACCACAGCGTATTCTGTAACTTTTTATCCGATAGCCTTATTGCAAAAGGAAATCTGTTTGTATCCTGTTTGTAAAGTTTGGCTGGGTTTTGGTTTTGGTTTTGTTTTTTTGTTTGGTTTTTTGTTTTTTTTATTAGCTGGATAGTAATGTGGTGTGTAATATTTTAAACATGGGTTTTACTCTTTCTGAGAGCCTGTTTCAATAAGTGGCTTGTCTACTGTTTGGAATTAAGATTTATTTATTTTTTTTAATTTTTTTTTTTTTTAATTTGAGATTTCTTTTTTGATAGTTTGTGGTTACAATTGTTTGCATCTGCTTAGGTCACTTTCGTACTCCTAGATTTGCTCCTAGGTACAGGGAACATTTTTTCCTATGGAAAATTACATTTTAACTGTGGGATATTACTTTTTAACATGCTAACACACATCCATTGCCACGGATCGTAGGTGTTCTGGTAGGAAGTGCTTGCCACGCTGCGTAATGCTGATTTCTCATGCACATTGCATGGCAGTTCTAGGGTAACTTGTACCTAGCTCACAGGTCATGTGTACTCAGAAATTTTGAGTAGAACTGATTCACATCTAGCGAAGTCCAGCAACTGCCCTTAAAATGGGCAGGAGGAGTCATGAGGTAACCTGCATTGACATAAGACCTTACATTAAGATTTCTCTTCTGCTTGCAGTAGCTACTTGTTTACCTGACCCTATATGAACACTAGACTTCTTCCTGCATTTTCTGCTTGTGGGATCTTAAGCTAAATTGACTACATGCATGCGAGTCCCTTGACCCTGAATTACAAAAATGTGTGTCTGCTTCATCAAAAAATCATTCCCCAAAATTCCTTCCTACACTTTTCCTAACTTCTTTGAGCAGCTGTAGTGTAGACATCGGCCCTGGTGTCAGTGGAATAGTAACTTCTCCTTCACTGCTACCAAGTTTGTAGCAGACTACCACTAGCCCACATAAACCTGAAATTTGCTTAGGTGATACAAAACTGTTGGGGCTAGAAGAGGCCTGGAGGCAAGTAGAAAACCGGTTGTATAATATCACATGATATTTCCTACCGGCACAACTACCTGAAATTTCTTTTTCGGTTTTAGGACTTCAGGCTACCTACAGGCTTTGTTCTCTCCAAAGTTTCTGAACAAATAAATTTTGAGTTCTTTTGTATTCAAGGATCCAAGTGAATCTGATATTCTAAAGCCTAGTAGATAATGCATGTTATCTATGGTGGCCTTGCTTAATTGGATTTGTGCTTCATTGTCAAATTTTTTGAGTTGCAGAGGAGGATCTTGCTACTGAGTGTGTGCGTATATCTGTAATGCCTCCACAGTGCCATTTTATTCCCATGCTTCTGTAACTGTTCTTTACCTTGTGACCCTTCATGTTTGTATCTTTTGAATTGCCTTTTGTCAAGTACGTCTTACTCTATTCTTTATTTTGCTTACTTCTTGAGACAAAGGGCTGAATAGTCTCAAGTTTTCGTGAGCTAAAGGGAGAGGGGGAAAGAAGTGAATTGCATGTCTGTCTTTGGTCTGCTTTTCTCAATTTCTTCCCAAACGCCTCAATTTTGCCAACAGTGAAAACAGTAAAAAATGGACTTTTCTGTGTTGTTTTGACAGCACAGTGCAGACAACAAAGTTCCTTGAGAGGCTGATCTGTAACTCTCCTGAAAAGGTGAGGCTGAAGTGTAGTTCCTGTTATGGATTATTGTCATGTTCTTCCATCACGGTAGTCCTCTGATCTCAGTGCATCTCGCCGTCAGATATTTGATCTGATTGCATAACAGTTTTTTAATACACTTTCTCTCTTAAGAAGTTAAGAAAACAAGGCTTAAGCAAACTGCAAATAAAAACTTGTGCATCTGTGTCTGGCTTATGTACTGGTCTAGGAAAAGTGTTTTATTTGTGCAAGTTTCCTAAGAAAGATTGCAATGGGAAGGGGAAGGCTGAATAGCAAGAAAAACCCACATGCTGAAGTAATTAAACTCAAGAATTGCAAAACTGTTACTGTGCTTCTTGTACATTCTTTTTATGTGTGTTCCTGTGTGCGTCAATACTTCCCAGACCTGTTTACTGAATTTTCTAGAAAGGAGAGCTTTAATGCTCTCCAGGGGATCTCACTATGCAGCTGCTGCTGGTTCAAAAATAACTGAAATGTTAAGGTTAGCCTGGCACCTGGTTTCTCAGGCTGACAGCTCTGAAAGAAGGAAGTTTAGGTTTATTAACCCATATTCAATGCGCCATGGAATCAGAAGCTTGTGGGAATGGGACTGACAGTGTAGGGCCAGGTTGGCTTTGGGCATTTATTCATCGCCTGTGTGCAGGTAGCTTGCTGGGAGCCAGCCTTCACATCTAAGCAGGGAGGGGACATGATATCAGGTGGGTTTTTTCTGAGTGGTGATGTACAGCTCAAAATACTGCGTTGGGTGCTAGTGAGGAGTGGACTTGTGGTGGAAAGCTCCTCGGTTGACAACTGAAAGTCATGATGGATTCTGTGCTGTAAAATGGCAACTTCAGGAGCCGCTTCAGGAACCTGTTGTACAAACAGGTGCTGTTGTGAAGATCACCAGCGTGCCCCAAGCACCGCAAAACAAATGCTACTGCTGTTTCAAAGGAGCGAGTATCCTCCAATCCTCTTCTGTTACTCAGAGGAGCAGAGGTATCCTCCGAGTAATATGAGAGGTCTATGTAAACATGTATCAGCTGAAGTGAAGCCATGGGGAGTGATGAGTAAGATGAAAGACTGGATGAAAATGATGAAGACAAAGTTGATGGAAAACTCTGGATCCCCCCAGCAGCACTGACAAGGTCTAGCAATCATCTGTCCCCTTCAATAACCTGGAGCAGTCAATGGGGCTCTGTCCGAAAGTCCTGGAGGACGAAATGGCATTAAGTGGGTAAGAGTCCAGAAGTTTTGGGGATACTCAGTTCGTCTGTTACCTGTTGAAAAGATTAACAAAAACTTCTCATTAGTAGTTATCTTTGTTCCTAGAGCCAGCATATTTTCCTTCATATGGGGGAACCACTAACCCCTCCATGTACAACAGCCTGCTGGTCAGGACTACTACACCACTGCAACGTGGTGCAAAACAAGCTTGTGTTACCCATGACTACAGTTGCTTCACTATAATGCAAGTTTCCTTCCTCCTCCAGCACCAACGCGCATGGCTGCCACTTCTTGGTTTTACTGTGCTGTATCACGGTACCTGGGGACGGAAAAGTTGCTTTTCCTTGACTTCCATGTGCTGAGAATTTAAAGAACACACCCAGGCATGGCAAGCATAGTGCAAGAAAGGGTAACGTGCCCCCACATGTTCCTTTCATAATTATTTTTCATATTCTTTCAGACTAGCCCTCCCCACACAGACCATGTCAGCCTAGCCATTGATTTTTTCGTCTCATATTGCTTTGTGCTTGCTAACGCAGAGCTTTCCAGAATACGAGAAAAACTTAATTTGATCTGTTTCTCCTGGACTGCAGGATGCCACCTCATCCAGTCCATGCTTAAAATGTTTAGCTGTCCCCTAAAACAAGATCGCCATTTTGAAGAGCAGTACTGTGTTATCATAGTTCCCCAAAGCAGACGCAAGAGATTGCTACCAAGGGTCACCTTAGTGTACAGGTGTCTGTACTTGCATCGTATAAAGGACAGGAGACTTCTCCTGTCACTGTGCCCCCAGCCAAAAAGGTAAATGTAAATATAAATATGTAAATATATAAATATATGCACATCTTTCTCTTTGTCAAGCAGTTTGAGTTTTAGCTTCCCGGTTGGTACGTACCCTGCTAGTGGTAGGTTCCCTTATGACTTAGTCCAAGCCAGTTTGAGCTTCTGCCCTCCTGTCCAGCTGCCATGTTCCCCAGGAAGGAGCTTCATTAATTTGAACTTAACATGTTCCTTTCTCTTCCTTTTTTGAACGAAGAAGTACGCGAACACTGCAACCTACACAAGCTTTTCCTGCTTCTCCCCATCCCAGTGACTGCAGGTTGGAGTTGCATCTCATGGAAAATTTCTGACGGAGGAATACAGGGCTACAAGGGAGGAGCACATGAAATGACGTCCCAAAATCTCTTGAATGTCTGTTGAACCTTTTTTTCAGCTTTATCAAGTAGAATATTTTCAGAAGCATTTAGACCTTAAGCTTGTTAGATGTGCTCTTTAATTACAGGTATAACTGCAAATATAGTAGATGGTAAGAAATTAATTGAACAAGATGATTCTGTAGGCCATGACTGATAAACAACTACAACATAGAAAGATTTTCTAACCAAATAAAGGCATGAAAATTGTGTGTAGTAAAATCACCAGCTTCAGGGGAACAGACATCAGAATGTTATAACTTGAAAAGAACCAAATTCAAATCCATACCAATATCATTGTCATAATTACATCAATGCTAATAACAAGTAATCAAAAATAAATCACACTTCTATATACATATGTGCTTTTAAGCATCATTGTTTTGCAGTAATTTACCAAATTTTACCAAAAGTAATTTACCAATTACTCTAAGGTAAGAATATATGTTCAAAGCAAGCAATCACAGTGAAAGAAAAGACCTCAAAAGAAAAGGAAAAAGATGGTGTCAGAGCTCCCAGGGCTGTATACACAAATCCCCTGTTTCTAATGTGAAATTACATAACAACCTAATGAAGCTGCCTACAAATGACAATATAGGTGGAGCTGTCTTTAAGCCATATATAAGACTATAAGAAATATTTTTCCCCTACATTTCCACTACTTCTGAATCAGATATGAAGCATCAATCACTCTGGTATCCTGTACAGATACGCTACAGATGCAAACGTTGGCTCACTATCATTAAAGCAGGGTTGTACTTTAGAACATGGTCTAGGATTTTGTTGATTGCGTTTAACTATTCTCGTTACTTGCATTTGAGGACTGGATGTTGAATTTGGATGTAACGATAGCAAAGCGCTCATATCAATTTAGCCGAATACAATGAAGCAGAAGAGATTTCTGTCATTAGAAAAATTAAGAGCTGCAGAAGACAGAAAAAGGCATGTAAGATCTCTTGATGGTAATGTTTTAGTAAAGAACAGATAGTTCTAGATAGGTCTAGTGCTCAATTATTTAATAATAAAGATTAACTATAGCTAATATTACCTTTAATTAATACTAACACATCTCATTATAGTTAAGAAGTCACAATTTCATAGTCTCAAAGATTTGCTACTTTGATAAGTTCCTTTTTTCTCTCTAGGCATATAATTGTTTACCTGTTTCTAAAGTAGTCTATGGGGAAATGCAGGTGCATATGGCCCTAATCCATGTTTTTAATTGAATGCAATTAATCAATTCAACCAAGTTGCTAAATTGCTATGTGAGAAAGGAGGATCAATGTGTGACATAGAGTGGGATGGTCAAACCAGGTGCCTGCAGCTCTTGGAAATTATTTTGTCTTCAGATTTGTATACCTAAATTCCCTACCTCTTAAATGGGATATAATGATACAGACCAGAATATTTCAGTTGGAAGGGACCTACAATGATCATCTGTCTCTCACTGGTAATGTAAAGATCTAGGCTGTTTCATGAATCTTAATTTAAAACACAGTGGTGAGCTTCATAGAATAGCTGGTAAGAAAATGAATAGTAAGGCCCTTGGTTGTTTAGCTATGTATTAGTATTCTCTCAGATCTTCTTGTGTATAATGTGCATGTTAAAACATATTATTTAGAAAGCAATGCAAGGAGAAAAGAGGAAGAAATAGGTGCTCAGGAATAAAAAGAAACAAAGGGAAAAATTTTAAAGGGGAATTAAAAAATGGGGAAAAAAGCATACTCAGCAGGAAATATGAAATAGAGTAGAAGCAAGTCTTAAACTTTCCTCTTTTCATCCTCCCTTAGGACTTCTGTTCTGACCACACCTCTGACAGTCATCACTGAGACACTTCTTTTCTGAAAAAGAGGAAGGAATAAACCATCAGCAGCTGTCCTGTGTTCTTGTTGATGAAGAGAGGGAAGTGTTGCTGATTTACCCCCTGACTTAGAGAGAGCAAGTCTGTCCTATGTGAGAGGGAGAGGCTGCAGCCCTGGGAAGGATGGGAATGCTGGTGAGAGCAGCCCTGCTTGTGAGTCGTCTTCTCTTCTGCAATGGTGAGTCTATGGAAAAGTCACCTGCTTGGGGTGGTTGCTTCCCTGGTACTGGTGTGTCCGTATGTGTTTGTATGGGGCTGGTTCTGTTCTGGGAATAGAAATACAGTGAAAAGGCCAATGTCTTTGCATGCTGCCAGCTCAGTGTTCAGTTGTTTCAAACCCAGTGGCTGTGGAGTGCCACAGTGCACGAAGGCTGTGGAAACGCTGCCTACGTACTTAGAGTACAAAGATCCCATATTCCCCATTGTGACCGTTATTTCATGGAGCACAGCAAGCAGCCCAGCACGAAGGGTCTCGTTAGTCCTAGTGTTTCCCCTCCAGGAAAGGGGAGGTTTGGAAACCAGGAGAAAAGGGTAAAGAAGCATCTATGGAAGCATAGGTCCAGCCCTAAGAGTGACAAAAATGTACTGGGGGAAAAGTCAATGGACCTCATTTTTATAGGAAAACTTCAAGAGTTTTAGACTTGTCTGATTGCTTAAATTCAGCTTAGTCTGAAAAACCAGTGTCTTTCAGAAGAACAAGTGGCCAGTGGAGGAGAAAAAAACCCATACAAACTGTGGTTTGCTGTTAACGTGCGGGGCTTTCCAAGAAAGCCCTGAGAGCGATGCTGGGTGGCAGGGGCAGGCGCCAGCTGTGACCGGGGAGCTGCTCAGCCCAGGCTTGAGACAAACTCCTTCCCTCAGGTTTAAGTCATCTGTTAATTCTGATCCTGTGCGCTGCCTGCTGTTCACTTGCTTGCAGGCGAGCACCACGCAGAGCAGGAGAGCCAAACTGCACGTGGCACGCGTCAGCGCCAGCAGTCGGCTGTCTCCCATCTGTCTTCCTCGTGCCACGTTGCTTTGTTGTTAGCCCATCCCTGAACAGACTCTCCCTTATCATCTACTGCCCGTGCTTTTGATTTGGTGGATTCCACTTGCTGATGCTCTCGCCACTGCTTCATCACCCAGGAGCTGCCTTCACCGTGATTGCTTTTTTAAAAAATTTTCTTTCTCCGTTCTTCCTGCAGCTCTTCTAGACCTGAGTGGCCCTGATGAGATCAATGGCATATGGAAGGGATCTACCATCTTGCCATGTGCCTATGTGCCTGTGAAGGACCTTGTGCAGCAAACGCTGACGTGGACTGTGGTACATGACCAGAGCTCTGGCACCGTCTTTCGGAGGGACAGCTCTGGCGACCATGTTCTCCTGTCCGAGTACAGGGACAGGGTCAGCGTCCTGAAGGATGCCCCAGGGAACGTTTCTCTCCACATCTTCAACCTGGAGGTCTCTGACAGGGGAACCTACACTTGCCAGGTCACCTGGAAAGCCAGCAACAACAGCCTGATAGCAAAAGAGATCACCACTAAAGTGGAGGTTGTTAAAGGTAAACCCAAGAAGGAAGCTGTGCAGGAGTGGAAGGCTTGGCTCAGGAAGGCTTTTAGGAATTGAATAGACCAGGTAGGCCATGACCCCCCGCTTCCAATGCAGAAGCGTTTTGCTGAGCAGTGTCAGACTCCGGCAAGTGGCAGCAAATAGGTCAGAGAGAGGAATTCTGCCCATGATACCATGCCCTGTGGTTTGGGGGCTGGCAGAGGATTTGTGGCCTCTTGCTTACCAGTTTGTCCCTGGCTCTACCTGTGTCCGATGGCTCAGTGTATCCAAGGGACATGGACCAGAGGGGAAGTCCCTGGCATATTGCATTGCTTTTCTTCAATCAAGCTTCACCTGCCCATGCCCGATCTCCTTTTGCCTGGGCAGTGATGATTTATAGAGGAATGGAGATGGCATCAACCCAGCAGAGCAGGCCTTGGTGGGTGTAGGAGTTGTAATGGGTGGCATAGCTGGTAGAGGCACAGCTAAGCCAAGCTTAACCTGTGCAGAGAGGTGACGTGAGAGCGGTGCCCTCCTTCCTCCTGGGAAAGCACTGAAAGCCAGAGCGAGAACTGCTGTGGAGGGGGCAGGAAGCCGCCCCACCGCAGCCAGGGCCAGCATGACCCGGGCCCATCTGCTTTGTCTTCCAGTTGCAGCCACCAAGCCTGTCATCAGGGCCGGAGAGCTGGGGCTGACGGTCCCGGCAGGAGCCCGGACCAGCCTGACCTGTGTGGCCAGCGGGTCCCCCCCCATCAGCTACCGCTGGTTCAGGGGCACCCCGGGAGGGAAAGCCCTGCTCCTGAGCAGCCGGGCCGAGCTGGCGTGGGACAGCCTGCAGCCCTCTGACACCGGGAAGTACTTCTGTGAGGCCGAAAACAGGGTTGGGGCAGGGGCTGCGCAGCAGAGCGACGCCGTTGAGCTGACGGTGAGAGGTGAGTCCCCACAGCTGGATGCAGAACATTTGGAGTCCTTCTGTACTGGAACAGAACAACATTCCTACTTCCCTCCCCTGAAAGAAGAAAATGCAAAAAGCCTTGGTCTTCTGCACGCTGAAGCTCTTCTCTCCACTGGCTCTGGCTTCCCATCCTTCCTTCTTTCCTGTATTCCATTCGCCGCCTCCTCTTTGGAGCAACTGCTCTTTTCTGATGCACAAGAGGCTGTGTATTTAAAACACGTATTTATTCCTCTTTGGCTTTTTTTAAACTCTTGCTGGCTGTGTAACACTGCCTGTTGCAGTTTAGCAAGTTTAGATGAGGAATCAGGACTTCGTTTTGAGTATGAGGAACATATGAGTGGTAATACAGAACGTGAAAAAAAAAAAAAAATCAAACTGGCCGTTGCTCCTGTTACGTGTTCCAGGAAAACATGCCGCTCTTCATACACCCTCTGGGCTCTAACATATCCAGGCTCTGCGAGATGGTGCACGATGCAGAGCTGAGACCCTTTATTTCATGACATGTAATGAAACTATTCTGCCCAGCTCACAGCCTCAGTTAGCTTCAGCATTAGGCAACTCTGCCGGCCGTCTTCATGGCCGCAGACTCTCGGCAAGATGTACGCACAGCGAGGCTGTCCGGCTCACACAGTCGAGCCTCCGGAGCCAGGCGAGCAAGGTGCTGGTCGGATGGGGACGGGCAGGGACAGGCACATGCAGTGCAGCCCCGCGTGCCCACGGCAGGGCTGGCGGCTGTTGTCCTGGGGGAGGTGGGCAGCATCACCTAACCGCTGCTGCCACCGCGACCCCGGAGGGCTTCTCTGTGAGAAAGTCTTCTGCTGTATCGCTCTAGATTTCCAGAGGACTCGCCTGTCCCTCTACCTGGTCGTCCTGATCGCTGTGGTCTGCGGTGCTGTGGTTTTCCTTGTCGTCTTTTTTATCATTTGCATTAGAAAGCCCAAAGACGGTGAGTAGAACGTTCTGGAAAACTTGAATGTGTTTTATAATGCCACGCCAGCATTTTACACCGCACTCAGCTTGGTTTCACTGTTGAGGGTTTTTGGGGATGGGGCCAGTGCTGCCCTCGCAGCTACCGCTAGCAGCTCTGGCACCGGCGTCATCCGGGCAGTCGATCAAAACGGGCGCTGGAGGATCGAACGAGGTGGAGACGCCTCTTGTCCTCAGGGAAAACCAGTGGCAGCCGTCGGGCAGGGTCTGCCAGGCGCCGGCCGGAGGGGACGCCCGGCGGGCAGCAATGGAGCCGCCCTCCAGGCCCAGTGCCCTGAGTTCGGCCACACCGCCCGCCCCAGCCGTGCTCCTCCGCCGCGGGAAGGGCTGGCGCGGTAAGGAAGGGGCCTCTGCGGCACTCGGGCCTGCGCTGGCTCCGGGGGGGATCTCGGTCTCTGCCCCGCCCCACGTCATCCCATGGTGCTCGGCTTCTCCACCATGCTGGTTCCTTGGGGACGGCTCTTCCCCTCTGGTCCTCACGGCCACCCCGCAGCTCTCGAGCTTACCTGCTCGGCCAAGTTTGATCTGGTCTTTTAAGGTACCTAGTAGCAAGTTAATCTTGACCTGCTGCTTTAAAATACCTGTTTGCACCAGCTGCTGTTTAACATTTCCCTTAGTACTCGGAGGAAAAGAGGTCATAATTAATTCTCCCTGTTCAATATGAATTAATTTCCCTTCTAGCCTTCAGGCGTAGGATGTATTTACTGAATGTTTCTGTCTCTTCTGTACTAATGCTAGAGAACTCCTGACCAAATGCGTTCTTAGTCTCCTTTCTCACTAATAGACTCCGCAATGTGCGGAGAACATGTTGGGGTTTTTTAATAGTGATGGCCATAGTTTTCTCCTTGTCCCTTTGTCTCTTTAATTACCTTTCTACAATTCTGTGCTACTAATTAATAGTAATTATTATTAAATACTTTTTTAAAGGAATCCAGAATAACCTCTTTCTAAATCATTCTTTATTGAACTCCTTATGAATAGGAAAATTGTGGGAATTGGGGAAGTCTAGTTTCTAAACTCAATTTTAACTTTGACCTCGGGCCAGTTATTTTGACCCAGTTATGCTACAGCTGGGACATGGGTGATTTGCATTTTCTTGGACTGAATCCTGGGAATAGGAGTCATCAGCCATCTAACATGACCTCTAAGGTTCTTACTCTGTCTTCAGAAGTTGCTTTCTTATATACAGCAAAGACATAATAGAAATTCTTTTTTGAGAATATAAATGTAACTTATTGACAGAAATTTCTGATTTATTCTTTTCCAGCTCAAGTCTATGAAGTAAAATTGTGAGTATAACCCTTTATCTAACATGTTGATGAGTCTTTGGGGACTGCATCAGAGCAGGGGGAAAAAACCCAAAACTGTGCTATTTAGCTGTCAAGCTGAAAATCCTCTTAAGCTATATGGATGAAGAGGTTCACAGTTAGCTCAGTAGTATGTTGTGCTGATGATCTGTGTGCTTTCCACATCAGCACACAATGTAGGAAGAAATACCTTTTCCTTTGCAATATTAGAATCGTAAAAATGAGCAAGGGCTGTTTATTAACTCCTCAGCCCAATGGGGCCTATTGAAGACTATTGCCAAGGTTAAATTCCAAGTGTGTTTTTCAAATGCAAAGAACAGGAATTCCCCTTATAGAAAGTTAAGGCTCCTGATGCACAGATTATATTCTGGTTTGTCCCTGAAATATCCTTGGCTGAACTTGCCCCTCTTAATCATAGCTGTGTCAGGAAGATATAGCTTTTTCTAAACTCAGGTTTCAGCGTCCTCCTCTACTTGTAACCTATAGAAGCTATACCGAAAAGCCTCATAATCCAGTCAAAACGTACAAGGAGAACCACTTATCTAGATATAAAGTGCTGATGACTTGAGTGCCATGGTAGGACATGGCAGCAGCGTTTGCCCAGGTGCTGTGCTTCCCAAGCAGTTTATAAAGCAGCATTTTAGAGTAACAGTTGAACCCTGAACAAATGGTGTGATGTCACTTCTCTTCAGAGGATTTACCTTCATTTTAAAGATATTAGATATCATAAGCCACATGGATGTGGGCTGCATTCAGTTCACCACTTACCATTCCTCAACCATTTTTTTTTTTAATACATATATCTCTCTCTCTATATATATATAATCTTGCAAAGAGCAGTTGTCTGGTTGTGCCATTCCAAGAAATGGTGGTAATTCTTGTGTTGCTTACATACCTTTTGCTGCCTCTGAAACTCTCCCTGGCTTGGATGCAATGCTGCTATAATGTCCAAGGTTCTCCTGCCACCTGGAAGCAAAGGACAAGATTCTCTCCTTCAGAATACTGTTGTAATCCAAGGCCCAGGTTTACAGGGGTTTGAATCAGACCACAATCTTGCTCAAAATCTTGATGGTTGGGAGATGTTTTGTCTACTCTGGTTGCAACTCTTCTTTCATATTGTATTTTGATTTCAGCCATAACTCGAGAGCAGGAGCTTCTTCAAGGCATGAAAGTACAGGTCATTATGAGGAAGCCATCTCCTCCACAGAAAACAACTATGTGATGGAGCCCGTGAAAAACAAAAGATATGAGGAAATAAATACAAAAAAGAATGGGTACGACTGTGTTGGAAACACCCAGGAATCTGAATATGAAGTAGGGGACACTGTATGACAACCAACAGTGCTCCACAGGTAGCAGTCCTGAAGAGTACTTTTGTCCAGGAAAAATTTTTCTTCCTATTCATCTTTGCCTTTGAAAAATAGTCTGGACAAGCAGTTTTTGCTCCTCCATGATTTGTGAAGCCTTAACAATCTCTGCAGTGAAAATGCAAACCCCTTTAGGAACTTCAGTTGCAGACTGCTGTACAGATCTTCTGATTTTGCCTTTCTCGGCTCCCTTTCACCACCTCTGTAGAAGAAAGCTATGTTATGCAGATCCCAGGCCAAGAGCACTGTACAACACTTACTGCTTTATATGACCAAAAGGATCCTCATTCACAGCCTTCATGTGGTGGGAGTAGAACCAGCACCAAGGGCTGCTCAACATCCTCATCGTCTTTGGGTAAGAAGTGCAGGATGAGGCTGACCTGGGAATCAGCGTTTCTCCTCCATCTGCCTGAGGTGCAGCATGGGTGGCAGAATGTCCTTTTGAATGTGAGATGGCCCTTAAGAAACACTGAAAGACCAATTAAAGCCAGGATAAAACCTACTGCACTAGGGGCAGCAGTAAAGAAAGAAGAAATATCCCATGTACCCATCGTGCTGTACTCAATATGCCTTTCTGCAGCACTTGCATTAAGATGCAGACACACTTTCTATAGTTTTGGTGCTGGACAGCTTGGGCAATTCTGGTACTGCAACAAGGCACATTCTTTCTGAGTTCACCTTCTCCATTCTCTCTTAATGCATATTTAATATGGAAAATCATCTAATTTCTTTCAAATAAGTGTGTGGATAGGATTGTTTACATATGCCTAAATTATTTTGATATGAATATTTTTCCATGACCAGCTCATCTTTCAAAATACCAGCAAGCACTCACAATTACAGCTCCTCAGTAGATACTCATGAAGTACTTTCCTCCTGACTTAGGAGGCCTGAAGGGTAAGTAGGGAGCTGAAAATCTTTGTTATTCATAACTTCTACTACCCTGAGTAAATCTGTAACATGGATACTGTGGAGTTACAGAAGAACCCTTTTATAATGAACAATAGGGCAATACCACGTCCAATTAAAAGCCATGTGGACAGATGTAAAACAAAATGAGTGGTCTGAGAGGTGAGGGGGATATCGGTGACACAGATACAGGATTCGTGAGCCCCCAGATTTGCTGTTCGCACTAGGAAAGATTTGCATTTGCAGTTCTCTGCACACATCAGCTCAAAATTCACCAGCATTCAAAAAGAGTATTAGGTGCTATTAGGAAAGGCATTACAATGCAATGGAAAACAGGATTGTGATACTGTAAAACCCATGGAATGCGTCCACCTTATGTATGCGGGTAGGTCTCTCATCTTGAAAGGGTTTAACAAAGCTAGAAAAGTTGCTGAGAATGGTAATAAAAGATAATTAGTGGCTTGAAACCACTTAGCTTGGAAAAAGAGAAGAACGAGGCAAAATGACAATGTGTGCTCATCATGACCGGTGTGGAGAAGATGAATAGGGACTATCTCTTTACAGTTTCTCCAAAGAGAAAAGGAAACGGATATTAGCTAAAATTATCTGGTAGCACTTTTAAAGGGCGAGGAAAAGTACTACTTTTATGCAATACAGAAATGTGTGGAGTGCAATGCTACTCATCCAGTGCTATGAAAACTCGAAGTACACAGAGGTCCAATGAGAAACTAGAGGAATGAATGATATAAGTTCATCAAAATTCACAAACCGCCAGGCACACTTTACAGGTACTTATCTGACCTTATGTTTTCTCCCTGAATTTCCTGTACCACAAATTTTATTTCTTTGTTAAGAGTGTACTTAAAAATCAAGGGCTGGGAAACACTGATTTCAAAATGGAAAGGGAGCAAACAGCAGCTTTTGTGGGTGGTGATGTCATGGAAAAAAACTGTCAACGTGTACATGCAGCTTACTGCAAATATGGAGAAGCAATTGAAAATCATTAAACTTCAGGACTGCGAAGTTAGTAGATTTTGTTGGGCTTTTCTTTATTTTGCCTATAAATGGGGGCGGGGGGGGGTGTGAATGTCTGTGTGTGCCCAGGAGTTCCGCTCCTAGGAGCGTATTAGGTCCCTCTGAAAGCAGAGGAATTGCTGGGAATCTGCTAGACTTTGGCATGTTTGGGATGCTGTGTCAGGTGGTGGTTGGAGGCTGTGGTCAGCCACAGTTTGGGGAACCGAAGGTGCAAGAGCTGCTGCTAGTCTGGTTTGAGGTTCAGAGCTGATGAAATGAAATGTTTAGGATGTGAAAGAAAATGAGTTCTATTAGGAAGAGCATAAAAAGGCAGTGAATTCCAAGAGCCTTCCTCAGCAGGAAGGTAAGTAGGGGAGGAAGACTGTTGCAATAGCATTGCAAGGCACACAGTTATCACTAGAAGTCTTTGCCAGAGTACAACAGGAAAATCATGACTGGATAGTGTCTTAGTGTGCTGACAAAGGGACAGTGTTGAAATTTTCTGGGAAACTGTCATGTTTTCTTAATCTTTCAATTCTAGATGAGGTTGCAGTTTTTGGAGCCCTATAGTAATGTTCTCGTTCTTTAAAAAGGGGTTTTTAAAAACGTGTGTGTGCACATGTGTTTGGTAGGGAGGGAGTGGGAAGGGAATGTCACTGTTACTGGAAAGCAGCGCACCCGTCTGAGCTCCATCCCAGAAACAAACTTATTGCAATGGGAACATGGGGCATCTAGGGATGATGGCTGTCGGGTATCCCTCAGCTGTGCCACGAAATCAAAAAAACAGTTCCGTTCCGGTTGCATTGCAAAGCCACGGGCAATGTAGCCAGACAAACATGGCTAAGTAGCAGTTTTACACTGGCTGGGCAGCCGTGACTGGGAGCTAATGATGTTAAATAAACCTTTTTAGGGCAAGTTCATGAAACCAAAAAGAAATCCCTGAGCTAGGTTCTCTGCGTGTCGTATGTCTGCATGTGCTGTTGGACAGTGCAAGACAGGGACCGCCTCCTAAATCAGGGTGGGATACCTCTGGGAAAAAGGACCATTGTGGTGCCTCTCGTGCGGCACGTGACGGCGTACAGCGGCATGCCACAGGCAAGCTGAGGTTCAGGCAGATCTTTCTAGAGCAGCACTTGTGTTTACCAAAACCGGAGCTCAGCCAGCCTTCGTGGAGCCCCTAAAGGAGGAACTGGGAAGCTTGCAAAGAGCAAGCTCTGGTATGGTAGTGGGGCTACCAAAACCATCAGGAGCTAGTGCGTGTGGTAACGGCGGGTAAAAGTAAAATCTGTATTGCTCCAATAGCTGAATTTGTGAAGCCCATCTGTGGCACCAAGTAGGAGATGAGTACTCAGATGGCATCATATATATGGGTCCCTTTCCTAGTGCTAGAAAGTGTCTGCAAGGATTTGGCCGAGAAAATGGGTAACCCAGAACTGATGTCATGGACCTGGGAATTCCGGGGAAGCGAAGTTAACTTTCAGAAAAAGCACTTGGATACCAGGTTTCTGTCACACAGGCCTTGAAGGAGATGCTCGTTTACACGAAGTTTCTGTTTCTTTAGGTAGGACAAAAGTGATGTTTTCATGACTGTCTATATGGTTGTCTGGTATACGTGAGAGAATTGTGGTGTACGTGACTGTAGAGGCTCGTACAGCTAGCTTCTGTGGGACATCCAAAAAGCACTCAGTAAACCCCAGTCTGTTTAGTCAGATCTGTGAGTTGGCTGTGGCTGGACCAAGTAAGAATGTCTTAAGTCTTGCAGTAAAAATTGCCTTTTTTTCTGAGTGCAGATGATTAAAAAAAGAGTACTTTGAGACCTTTCTTCTTCAGTTACCTACTTTTTGGTGGTTTGCTCAAAGCTTAGTACTGAATTTCAGCCCTTGCAGGCTAAAAAAAATCCTATTTCATTACCAGGAAAACTGTAGTAAACCTCTCTAGCCTCTGGCAGACTATGTCAAAGCATGAGTGCAAGATGCAGGCTCTGCAGAGCTGGTCCCTATGAGTAGGGTCTGAGGTCCCATCTGCACTCATTTTCAGGGAAATGTGGACTTTACTGTGCCACCTCTAATCAGCCTGATATGTAGTAGCAGAATTGCAGAACCGGTCACTTTGCCTGCGCTGTGATACTTGAAGAAATGATGCTTGGAAGCATGTTATGTCCAGTATGTGGAAGGAAGGTGGGGGGCTGCAGGGTGCCTCACCTGCCTGGCACCGCAAGGGAGAAAGCAATGGATTCAATCCAAAGCAGAAACACTGAAATAAATATACTTCATTATAATAAACCAGGTAACTAGCCATAATGTGAGAGACATTAAAGGCTTTTTCTTCATGCGTTCAGATGCAAAACTATGAGGAGTCCCTCTGGTAAGAAAGAAATGGGCTGTGTGACTCAGGGAGGAGAAAACTAGCAGCTACATCTCTGTCCCAGGAGAGAAAGATGTCACGTCATGTTTGAGGAACTACAGTTCTTTGTGTCTGTTTTAGCTAAATAGTCATTTTTTTACCCTGTATAATTACAGCTTCAGGAAGTCTTGCATGTCCTGTTCAGAAAGTAGTCATATCAGCAGTTTTAGCTTGGGTTTTCAGCTTATTCCAGGGCATGTTCCCCAAAATCCAGCTTCTTTTAAAGTCTTTCGCTTAGGGGAAAGTTTCTTGGGACAAGCTTCTATTAGCAGTCGTGGGCCAGGTTGTGCAAAATGTTGCTTTTAAATCATCTCTCTGAAAATAGACTCAGACCCACTCTTTCAGTGACATTGCTTGAATTTTAACGAGTGCTTGTTTGTTCGCTTGCTCGCTTGCTTTTAGGCAGGACTCAAACATAGCTCATGCCTCCTTGGTGGCAGAGTGGGCAGGTGGGGTACAGGCAGTATGAACTGGTACCACACTGGCAGCTTCAGCAAAGAAGTCAAGAACAAAAGGCAGCAAAAAGTTTCTACTGCACCAACAAGGATGTGCTCTGCAAGAACGGGTGCTGGGGCGGCCTCCCTTGTCTTCTTCGGGAGGGTGACAGCTGGTGGTAGCTCTTAGCCTGAAACATCGTATGAATTTTTTGCACCAGGTCTTGCACATCACATTCAGCCTTTTGCTCCAGGCTGCCCATGCTTGCCACAGGCAAGTTTTACTGCAACAATAAGCAGAGTTCAGCTGAAATCGCATTCAGCAAGCCATCCGAGTATGGACATGCCTCCGCCCAAAGACTGAAATGAGACCTTCACATTTCTCATCAGTTGGCTGACTTTGGGAAAACGAAGATAGCCTCCAGCTTTCACTGCCCTGCGCTGACAAATGGCAGCGCTTCCAGAGAATGATCTGAGCTCAGTTGCGATGCAAACACTTCAGGTAAAGCAAACAGCTATCTGTCGTGATGGACGTAGCTGTGGCAAAATTACGCCAGTTACCTTTCCCTCCCAGCTCCAACAGAAAACGGCTCTCTCTGTTTCACACACACCTGCCTCCTGCTCGAAGATACTATTCGCCTGGTGCAGTTGTTTAAAACTATATGATAAGGCCTGTCTATTGAATAAATGCCAACAAGTTGCTTTAGTGGACGATTAGAAGCCTATAACAGAATTCACTAGGTCAGTAGATTTGCTTTTATACGTGTTTCGTATCCTCTGTAATTCCTTCTCCTTTTGGTAATAATTAGCAGGCACACATTAATCCTGTGCATAACACCTATTGATAACTTTTTGATGTATTTTTAAAGGTAGCCCTACAGACCATACCCAGAACGTCTCCTGGATTGAAGTCCTTCTGCTGCCAGTCATAAGTCACCTCCTCAGGAAACGCTGCGTGTGCTGCAGAGCATGAAACGTGATGACTTTTGCCCATGAACTGGACTATTGCAGCAGAAATGTGTACCAAGACAGCCTGTGATCTATGAAAATGAGAGCACCATGCAGTGACCATCTGATCACCAGTAGATGTTAAAAGCTTGTGTAACGTTAAATGCGGATGACCCTTGTTAGCTTTTCACACCTTCTTCCATGGCCCTGGTAGGTGTAACTGCAGCTGCACTGCAATAGGGCACAGTTTCTGGGCAGGTAGTAGAAAATGGAGCTTTTGCAGGGAAATGCCTATCATAGTAAAAAGCAGGATGTTGGGGTTTTTTAAATACCTCTTCTCTGCATATTTTCTGTTAAAACAGAAAAAAAACCAGTAAAAGTGGCGTCCTAAGTGTTCTGGTCTAAAAGGCTCAGACTGTTTGGCGAAGAAACCAGGGCTGGTTGTCTTTCTCACTCAGGTCACAGACTGACCTACTCAGGAGGTGAACAGGGTTGTCCTCAGAGAGTCTGTCACTGCAGAAGCTGGTACATGCATGTTCTGGAAGAGCCAAGTACCATCAGCAGGGGAAGACACGAAGGAAATGGAACTGAGCACCAACAAACTGGTCTCTGCCTCATGCTCGTGCATGGTGTTAGGTGAGTCCTTGCACTCAGACCTGTGCTTTTCTAATCCATTTCTGGCTGCCCAGTTTTGAGACCTCATGGTACCATGAAGAGAGATGCTGAGCACTCTGCTGAGCAATATCATCACACACAAGTCAGAGGGAACTGAATTCATCCTTCACAGGCATCCTCAAGTTTGCTTTCTTTTGCTACCAAGCGCTTGACTGTGTAGTCATCATATAGCTCTTTCACTGTGAAGTGAATGCAAATGTGGAAGAAAATTAAAAAAAAAAGGAAAAAGGAAAGAAAAAAAGAAACACACAATTATGAAGAATAAGAAAAAAGAGCACTAGTCGGAAAAGTCAAGAGAATGGTAAAAGAAGTGGCTGGGGACAGGGGAACATGAAATGGAACTGGAAAGATCTTTATAGTCTTTGTCAATCTTTTACTCTTCACCTAAGTCAGCAGTGAAATGGACTCGTGATATTTCAGAAAGAGGATCCTAGATGACAAAGGACAGAAGAAAGGGAAGTGTTCTTCACTTGCATTCTGATCCCAGGATAGTGGGGGTCTCTCACAAAGCTCAGGGAAAGGAGGACGGACCTGGGAGAATGGAAGTAGTTGTGCACCTAGTGGTGTTCATGATGGCTTTCATCAGCTGCAATGGTGAGTAAATGCTTCAATCTATAAGAACAAAAATCAGAGTACTAAGAGAGTAGGGAAAATCTTTTGAGTTATAGTGTCTTAATTTTTTTAAAGTTGTCAGCTGTAAAAAGTCTTTATTTTCTTGTATGAAAAATAGAGCTTGAGAATTCCCAAGAGTCTCCTTTGGTATCAGATACCATAAGGTGCTTTCAAGAGTGGAGCAGATGGGGTAGTATTGGGCAAAAAGTCAGCTCCTGTGCCCCAAAGCAAGAACAGAACAAGATCGTTCAGGACCCTTGGAGAGGACCTGCTCTGGTGTGTTAGCTGCCAAAACAGTCTTTGTGAAGCTAGAATATGCATTCTTCTAGAATTTCATAAATGCATCAGCATTGTTAGCATGGTCCTGGGAAGAGGAGCTGTAATTGTGAGACTAGGTGCAAGCACACACGATTCCCCGTGGTCTCTCCTGATCTGCTGACTCTTTAGGTGCATTAGGAGAGGTGCTACTGGAATCTTTGCTTCAATATATGTGCCGCTCCCAGGGCACATGTGACACTGACACTGGCAGAGAAAGGTTTTGGGAAACAGGAGAAAGGTGCCTTAACAAGTTGTATACAGAAGCACAGAATTGCTCCTGACATTTAGAAAAATGGGTTGAAGCATGTTCCCCATTTTATCATAAAAACCCAGCCTTGTAGACCTCTGGCATCTGCCTCAAGCAACTTATTGTAAGTTAATGCACAATTAACATAACCAGTGCCTTTCTGGGGAGGAGTGGAAAAGGAGAGCAGAATAAGGGGGTATGGTGAGCCAGAAGAGGTGAGCCAAGTCCAGCTAAATTCAGGTAATTTGCTACTTACAAGAAGCTCTTCCCAGAGAAGCCATGGTCTCAGTGGGCAGACAGCTGGAGAGACTGGGAGAATTCACCCTCTGAAGGTTTCACACAAAACCCATCCCCTCTTCTCCTGTGCCCGCTTGAGTGCTTGGCAGGGTGCTTATCTGGTTGAAGCAGGTATGATCCAAGAAATGCAGGTCAGAGCTGAAGTTCTCTAAAAGGCTAAAGCAGAAAGACTGGGTTTGGTCCACTGTTCCTGTTCCAGGTCCAGCACTTCAAAACAGATCCCTAAAGGCTCCTGCCTGCATGCCACTTTTGTGCCACCAGGACGGCTGGTGCTGGCAGGCTAGGAAGGAAGATGCTCAATCGTCTTAGAAAATGGGCCAGAATAGAAGAGTTCTATTTTTTTTTTTTCTGTTATCACATGTTATAGATAATCCAAATCCCTCTGATCCCCCTTCTGATCTCTGACATGGCCCTTCAGGTTATTGCCTCGTCCAGCTCTATTCCCCTCTGCTGGGAGAATTCACATTGTTTGTCTGGAAGACTACATCCCAGTTTAAGAAGTGTCACTGGGAGGAAACATTTCTTTTTAAAATGCTGTCTCAGGGATTTTTATTTTTGCTGAGTTCCTCCCATTCCTTCCAATCAGCTCTCCTTTAGAGTCATCCCTGCTAATGTTGAAATCGGTCATATACAGACAGCAGCTGCTCCACAGGGAATCAGCGGATGCTGGCAGCTATTTCATGGCACACAGCAATGCATAACAATATGGGAGAGATGTTTAAACAAAATTGTGTGCAGATGAATACGCTGGATAGCAAACATGCTTGATCTTGAGTGTACCAAATGCCTTGAGGATATTTCTGAGCAGTCTTCTAAATAGCTTCCACCCTTCTTAGTTTTATTCGGTGGGAGTCTGTGAAAAGAGGAAGAAAAGAAATGGAAAACCTTTAAAGACTGACACATCAAGGAGTTGTGTTTGACTGGGATGTGAGATTTGAAGAATGGGGCTGTGCCTGCCCTCTCAAAGTCATCTGTTAAAGGAAAACTAAAGCTCCATGTCAGAAACAAGCTTCCACCATGCTCAGCCCTGGCAGTCCCCTCGGCTGTCCCCGTGGATGCAGAGCCACAGGTCCTTCCTTGCCTTCCCTCGACTGGCACCTCCTGTTGGCTCTGGGACAGGCTGTTGCGCAGAGAAGCGCTTCTCCCCACACAGCTGTACTGCTGGGTCCTGTGAGCACCGGGGAAGTTGCTTAAAAAAATGGTGACGTTAATGAATGCAAACATGTTGTATTCATTGTTGATTGCAGTGAAGCAGTAAACTTGCTTTGTTCATCCTTCCTCCCACAGAGAAGGTAGAAGTCAACACTGCAAGTGGTGTTGTCAGAGCATCCCAGCTCAGTGGGGGGAGGCCGTTGCTGTTTGACTCATCATGTCCAAGTGTAAGCAAAAAGCCAAGCAGCAGAAGTAGGGTGTAAAGGCTGGGGCTAGAGACCAGGAATAAGAGATGCTCCTTAAGGTCTTGTGAAGGCTGTAGCTGTGATGCTGCCACCAGGAGCAGGATTTGTGCCTCTCTGTACCAAGAGGAATTGAGAACTGGCAAGTGTCCAGAGAGAAACAATAAAAATAGCCATGAGGTTGAAGCAACTGTTGACTTCCCCATGCTCAGTGAGATGGGGACAGGCCCTGGTTTAGCTGGCTGTGGTCTACAGCATCTCTAAGATGTGGCTGCATGCTGGCTTCCACTGCCTCGTGATTCCCATCTATCCTAAGGGCGTTCTCCTCTTCTGCTACATTCTTATTTCTTCCCTTCAACTGTTCCCTGCAGCCCTCCTGGATCTGTCTGGTGACCACCAGGTCATGGGCACATGGATGGAATCCACCACTTTACCGTGTACCTACACACCCTCTGAAGGTTTCACACAGCAAACGCTCATCTGGAGTATGGAGCGAGAGTATAGCACCTCTACCATCTTTCGGAGGGATGATTCTGGTGACCACGTCTTGTTGTCTCAGTTCCGAGACCGGGTCAGCGTCCCAAAGCACAGCCCAGGGGATGCCTCACTTCTAATCAAGAGCCTTGAAATCCCCGACAGTGGACGCTATACCTGTCAAGTCACCTGGAGGTCTAAAAATAACAGCCTGATAACAAAGGAGGTGACCACTACGGTTAAAGTTGTCAAAGGTAAATCCAGCAATAAAGCCCTACTCTTGCGTAGCCAGTCTAATCCCCAGAGCATGTAGGAGAAGCAGCAGCTGGTGGGAATAGTCCTTCACACCATACTGTCTACCCACATCCAGGTTGGGTGTCGAGGCATCCTCCTCCCTTGCTGTGTTAGCCCTTCTTCTCCACTCGTGGAGGTGTAGGGATGGACGGGGAAGGGCAATCAGTTAGGAAACACCCCAATCTGGATCTACCAATGGGCCACTTGAACCCACGGTGCTTGAGACAACATCCAGATCTGGTTTTGGTTTTGTGCAGGTAGCCAGCATCTCTGTGGTTCTCGTAGCAAGTGGGACAGCAAGTGTGTGTTGTACTAGCCAAATCTGCCTTCTCCACTTCCCGAGCACCCTCAGTGTGTGCTAGAAAGAACTGCCTTTCTGCAAGGGGCACCCACTCAACAGAGCAGGACCTGTGTGATACAGCAGTAGCAATGGTGGCATAGCTGGTGCAAACCTGGCTTTAGGCACGGGTGAACTGAGCTTAACCTGTGCAGAGAGGTGACGTGAGAGCGGTGCCCTCCTTCCTCCTGGGAAAGCACTGAAAGCCAGAGCGAGAACTGCTGTGGAGGGGGCAGGAAGCCGCCCCACCGCAGCCAAGGCCAGCATGACCCGGGCCCATCTGCTTTGTCTTCCAGTTGCAGCCACCAAGCCTGTCATCAGGGCCGGAGAGCTGGGGCTGACGGTCCCGGCAGGAGCCCGGACCAGCCTGACCTGTGTGGCCAGCGGGACCCCCCCCATCAGCTACCGCTGGTTCAGGGGCACCCCGGGAGGGAAAGCCCTGCTCCTGAGCAGCCGGGCCGAGCTGGCGTGGGACAGCCTGCGGCCCTCCGACACCGGGAAGTACTTCTGTGAGGCCGAAAACAGGGTTGGGGCAGGGGCTGCGCAGCAGAGCGACGCCGTTGAGCTGACGGTGAGAGGTGAGTCCCCAGCCTACAGCTCCTCATCTCCGCTGCACAAGACTGAGGCAGGGAGTTGCCCCTTCCACAGCGGGATCAGACATGATGCTGAATATGAATTGTGTCTTGATTGCCACCCAGAGGAAACCACAGGGGCTGGCACCCTCCCTGCTTCGGAGTGTGCCTGATCATGGGAGGGGTCAGGAGAATGTCCCCTGTGTCCCTCTGGGATCAGGACCGTGCAGGATGGGAGCCTGGCTCCTGCCCTTGGCATGTCTTGCTCTTACCTAGCTTGTACTGCAGACAGGGTGTGGGGGAAAAGGCCTGATGACCCGTCTCTCCCGCAGAGAGCCTAGTCACACAGCAGCCCAGCCCTGAGGCCAGCAGGCACAGCAGACCCCCGCTCAGCCCCCAAGGTGATGCGCCCCAGCGAGTGCCCACAGGTACGTGACCTGGGCTGCCGGGGAAGGGCTTCTTCCGCCCTGGCGCTCCATGAGTGACGGAGAAGGTGAGTGAGACAAATCTACTTGACATCCCCTTTGGGCTGCAGATCCTCTTTGCGGGGGGATAGAAAGGATCCACCCTGCCCCCCGGGCACAGGTGCCCAGCTGTGAGTAGCTGGATTGGAGCCCCCCAGGACAGCAGCAGAGCCAGTGCTGGAGGGACCACGGCCTGGGAAACCAGGGTGTTGGACAGCTTCAACAGAAGGTCACCTGGGGCAAGAAACCTGGCTGGGAGGGAGCCTTACGGTGCAGCTGCTGATGCTAAAGCACCCCAGAGCAGCCAGGGAGCCACCATCGGAGAGGTGAAGTGAGAAAGTCCTGTGGAAACCAGGATGAGTCCCAGCAGGACAAGGCATTCCCTGGTTGTGCTGTAGCCACCCACAAGAGCTGGTGCCTGGAGATGTACCATGTCAGCCAGGGCTGCCAGGGGCCCCTGGGGCGATGGCCAGGGAGGAGGGGGGACGTGAGTGCCACGTGCTGCCTGCAAGCCTGCTGGCAGAACATGCACAGGATGGCATGTCAGGGATAAAAATATGGCTCATCGCTCTGAGAGCAGCAGGTCCAATGGGTGCTTTCTTTCTGTCTACCTCAGATGCGTTAGCCTGAGGGAATCAAAGCAGGGTGCTCATCAAAACGGGGCCGGCAGCTTCAGCAGTTATGCCCAGCCCAGGAGCGTTGTGTTGGTGAGCCCCCAGCGCTGGGCAGCCAGACGGGCTCTGTGGTGAGCGGAGATCGCTGCCTGCCCCGCTGCTGCTCAGCAGAGCAAACACAGCTCTCCCGAGGCCGCAGGGCAGGTCCAGGAAGGGTTATGATGCATTCACCCTTACGCTTTGGCAGATGCGCCCACAGCAACGCTGGTCTCCTGGAGGGATGCTATTTCGGAGGGGCCTCCCCTTGCCACAGGTGAGTGGAGTTTCGTGCTGGAAAACCTAAGATTTGCACTGGCAAGGGCAGGTTGGCAAATGCCTTCTGTAGACCAAACACCAAACCTGGCTGCTGCAGGGAACAAGCCCCTGGCCTGTCAAAACATCGGGTTTTCTCCAGGCAGGAGCTGCCCTGCCGGCGGCCCACCCTCAGGCCTGCCGGAGTGCATTTACTGCCTGAAGCTTGCTTTGTGTTTCTGCCTGAAAGGGGCTGAAAACGCTCACGCGGACCTCAGCCCCGGCCCTCGCGGCTCGGCTGGGCTTCGGCTGCAGCTGCGGGTTTCGCTCAGTTTAAGGCACTTCACAGGCGTGGTGCCCGGCGCGGCGGGCGGGCGCTGGGGCCCGGCAGGGTCGCCCCACCCGCCGCCGCCGCCGTCACAGCGCTCTCGCCTCCGCCCGCAGGTGCCCCGCGGGCCGCGCCGGCCCCGCATCTCTACGCGCTGGTGGCCGCGCTGGGCGGCGTCGCGCTCGTGGCTCTCTCGGCCGCGCTGCTGCGCCGGCGGCGGAACAAGGCGGGTGAGCAGCGGGGGTGGGGCCGGTGGGGCGGGGCCGAACTAGGCGGGTGAAAATGGGGCGGGGCCGGGGGCGGTGTCAGCGGCGAGAAGCTCCGCCCGCGGGCGGCAGAGGGCAGCCCTGGTCCGAGGGCCGGGGAGGGCGGACGGCTCTGGACACCCCGGACATGCCCGAAATCCCTGACATCCCGGATATCCCCATCCCCCGCCCCGGCCCCTGCTCCAAGCCCAGCCCCAGCTGGTCCCTTCTAGCGAGAGGCAGGGTGGGAGACTTGTTCCTGCAGGTGGGAATAACTGGGAGCAGCTGGCTTTTCTTCTGTAGCACGTTAATGGTAAAATACATTGATACACATCTTTGATTCTTCTTTTTTTTGCAGAACCTCTCTATGAAGTTGCTTTGTGAGTACAGGTTTTCACCTGGGATGCTAAGAAGACTTTGAGGGCATCATACCGATGTCTGTTCCCAAAAACCTCTTTTCCCAGTGAAAAGCCAAGGATTTTCTTTGACTGGCAGGGGAGGATCTGAATACCTTGGGCGTCCATTTAGTTAGCAGCATGACAACATTAACATTTCAGTGCAGGAGGTAGCAAGAGTCTGTTCTTCATTACGTTAGAATAAGAGAAAGATATTCTGGGTCCTTTGCTCTGCCTTGCAGATGCCATGGGAAAGCTGTTCTCTGTAGTAAAGTCCCACCATTATTTCACAAAGCAAAGGATAGGAATTCTCAGCTCTTCCCTCGAGATAACTTCCTTCTGTATATGCCTTTCTCCTTAAGAAATGCGTCCCAGTGCTTATCCAAGTATTACTTTGTGCAATTCGTATTTGCTTACAGTTATATGACTATATCTTCTGCCCTGTCCTAACCTCAGCCTTTAATCCCTTCATACTACTTTCCTATTCAGAGACATACCTCAGTCATCTGTAGCCTCACACATCGCCATTTCTCCCAATTAGTACTGGCAGTCACTTTCTGAAGGCTAGACTATCTGCTGGTAACTCTTTTGAGAATAATATGATAATGCCATGAGAGCTTATGGTAGCAACGTTAACTGTTTATTGCTGCTTTTTGTGTGCGTAATACTTTTAATGTTACTTTCTAGTGTCTTTCAGAGCCTCCCAGGTTCTCACTAGATGATTAATATAAATTTTGCTGTTCCACAGATTATGCGGTAGATTTTGTCTTTGACTAAGGTGTAAATCAAATGACTTCTGATTTAGTCATCCTTCTCAATGATGCCTCTTTGTTTCAGCCATAGCACCGCAGATGTCACAAGACCAGAGGCTGATGTGGAAGTCCCCGTTAAGTGCCTACACAAGGAGACAAATTCCAAGACTGAAATATCCAGTGACACTTTCACCATGAAAGACAACAGCCACAACAGCATATGCATCAGGAAAAATCCTGAGTATGAGAACCTTGTGAATGCAATAGAATCAGAATATGAAATGGAAAGAATTTAGCAGAGAGCCAGCATTTCCACATAAGCAGTTGTGCAGGGCTTCAAATATTGAATGGTAAACTTTACCAGAGGAAACTCTTCTTCCTGTCTGCCTTCTGCTCTGATAAATATACTAGTCTCACTGCTTGCTTTAACCCAGGGGAACTGCATAAACTTCTTGGGCTTTGGCAAATGAGGCTCTGCCCATTGGTGCAGAAACCCTCAGACAAGTGGTTATCTACCTACTTTTAAAGGGCAAATAATTTCTGAGTGGCCTGAAAGACCAAGGTGAGGAAGAAAGGATCTGAAGGAGTGGAAACACAAATATCGTTAGCCTGCAAATCAAGGTGTAGCTGGGTGCAGTGCTGCTAGCCAAGAACACCAGCAAGGTGTACTCCCAAGTGCTTGTCCCTGTGTTAGGACATCCCAGACTGCGAGGAGCCGGGAACTGTGTCCTCTGGCCTTTACAGCTCAGCAAATACTGGTTATACATCCTGCTTGTACTTGAGCCTTTTTTATTAGAGCATGGTAAAGGGACGGCTAGAGGGGGGTTGATGTCCCAGGAATGTCATTTTTGCTATCAGATGAGCTCATTACTTAGAGAAAGAGGGAATGGCCCTGTAGGTGATGAGCCTCCTAACTGCCACCCTCTGGGTTTTCTCCTGGAAAGCAGCATTCGTGTTGAAGGAAATGCTAGCATTTTATTTTTACAGTGTAGGGGCCAGAGGCCTAATAAAATAGAATTTTGAGGCATTTGGAATAATGATTGGGCAAGGGACCTCCCTGGACGCAACAGACTGATTCACCCTGTGGGACACGAGTCAATCTGGCTGATTACAACAGACATATTAATGCTGACCTATGTTATGGGGCGCTATGAGTGCTCATGTTTGTAAAATGCCTCAAAAAGTGCTTCGCTAGCACAATGTATTTTCTTTCCCATGGCAAATACAAAAGGCTTTGAAGGATTTTGTTGCATATGAATTCTGACTTCCTTGGTATTTCACCATCCAGCACCTTCCTTTTTCTGTTGCCTGCAAATTTATGCTTTTCTCAGTCCTTCTGATTTAATTCTGCAGAACACGTAGGGGTACAGTCATGGCCACGGTTTGACTTGCAGGTTTGACTGGGGTTACCCTTTTAAAGAGGAGAGGAGTCTGCTCAAGAGCCTGAGAAGAGACGTCTGAAGGACCACAGCTCCTGCCAGAGCCCAGGGAGGCAGGAGAGGGGGCTACAAGCTGCAGCAGGAGGAAGGGGCTGGGACCCGAGCAGCCCTGCAGAGCGGGGAGAGGAGGAGGCTAATCCTCCAGGAGCAAGGTGGGGGGCTTTGCGGACAGGGGGGTGAGAAAAGCTCCTTTCTACAAAAGGAGCAGCTTCCCAGCCTTCAGCTGCCGTGCGTTTCCGGCACCAGGCTCTGTTACGCAACAGCCCGGTTTGCTTCCTCCTCGCTAATGGTTTGCATCCTCCGTGGGGTGCTGGGGAGCTGCTGCCGCGCTCTCCAGGCAGGGTCTCTCTGTCCTACAGGCCTGGCAAGCAGACCAGGGTCGCGAGGGGGATGCCACCTGGATTTAGCAAAGCCAACTTGCAGGGAGAGTTACTGGCTTTTATTAAATCAGCCAGTGCAGCTGGCGGAGCACGGGGAAGCAGGTGAGCCCTGGGCCATGCAAGCTCTCCTCCTTGGCACGGACTTGGACCCGCATGGCTTTTGGTTCTGCTGCCATGGATCTTCCTTTCCCAGGTCAGCAGCCTAAGCAGGTCCACATAGCTTTTTACATCCCGAGTGCTGGGAAGAAGAGCCTCACGTTTATCTTTAGTGCTCTGAATTACGATGACACCGCTCCTTCAGGACATCAGGTGATTATCAGGCAAGATCAGAGAGAAAAGCCTCCTGCCTGCGTTACGAAGGTTTTGCAAACGCAGCAATGGACACGCAGGCACGGCTGTGCTGTGGCGCTGCCCAGGGGAGGCGGGCAGCAGCCGGCAGGCCCTGCCTGTCCTTGCGAGGCCTATGGCAGGGCCCGGGCCCGCTCCCAGCACTGGTCTCTTCGCTTGTACGTCGGTGCTGCGCTCTCTGACCTGGCCAGCTCCCGCGTCCCCGCTGGAGAGGAGGGGAGCTGTGCTCTGACCCCCGCCAAGGAGTGCGAGGACCACGTGAAACGTGCGCCAGGCTCGCTCGTGCTTTGCAGCTGCGGTGAGGTAATTCAGCCCACGCAGCGGCGTGTTTGCTGTAGCTAGCGCATCCACGCCAGAAGCTGGCCTGGAGGCACCAGCCTGGAGCAGCAGCCGCTGGTGTCAGCGGCCTCAGGGGTGATGCAGAACAGAAGAAATGAGGGGTGCGGAGCACGGTTGATGCTGTGTGGAGAAGGGAACTGAAAACCTCTCAGCTTCCGCACCATCACCTCAGCAGATCCAGGCCTAAAACACAGGACATGGTGCTCTCTTTTTTTTAGCCTATTTGTGCAAGATTTGCTGCCAGTATAAACTCTCAGCTCCAAGTTCCTTCATTAACTATGTAACACCATAATTTTTTCCAACTTTTGATTCCTCCCAGCTCTGATATGCTCTGAGAAGGTCCAGGCAGCTTCCCCAAAGACCTGAAGCCTGGGAGAAGCTGCAGAGGAAGAAGGTAACAGGAGTTAAAACAGGGGTAGGAGATGCCCCAGCTGGAGCAGACCTGGTATACCTTCTGTTGGCACTGCCTCTAGTTGGGCAGCAAAAAGGTTTTGGTCATAAGCAGCAGAACAGTGGAAACACAAAAAGCCTCTCTCCAGTGCCAAGGCTGTTGTGTCTCCCTGTGCAGCAAGTGTGTGATTATTTTTTTTTTTTTAATATATTTTTGGCATGTTTGGTAGTAAAACCTGTTGGAAGCATAACATTTTTCTTCTGGCAGCCACAGAGGGCTTTGCTGTGTTGTATCACTGTCAAACAAGAGCACTTCTCCATTCCTTGCACTGGTCATTCAGCCAGTGACATGACTCATCTGCTGAGCGTGAGCTCTGCTCCAGCACAGAAGGGAAACCTCAGCTTCTGCTCTGAAACCACAGTGCCTCCAAAAAACACACTATTTCTAGTGGCCAGCACAATGTCATGAGACTTGCAGCTTCCCTTGCTTCAGAGCAACTGAAGTACACCTTTGGCAGAGGGGAGCCCATGGCTTTTTACACTGGCCAGGTTTGCCCTGGCCTTCAGAGCCCCTCTGAACCTGCCATGCCCAACGGGCAGAAGGGAGAGGAAGTCTCAGAGAAATCTGTCCCCCTGTAGTTTGGTACTTGTTCCTGTAAGTGAGGAAGGGGTTAACTTTCTTCCCCTTCCCTCTAGCCATCTAGAAGGAACTGGGGGAGTTGTTATTTAAAAAGCAGAGGGGCAAACTCTACTGAAAGTAAAAACTGGAAATGCATGAGAAAACAATTATGAAGAACCTAAATGAACACTTGGCTAGCTGTGGTGCAGAAGTTTAGGTCTGTTGAAACCTTGAGGTCTGTGATGGCAGAAAGCGTTGGGGTGGACACAGCTGCCTGCTACATTAAGGATCCACTGGGGACAAAACAAACCCTGAAATAATAGATTTTGTTCTCTTTTGAAGTTGACCTCAGTGATAAAGATCAGGGTGATGTTTGAGTCTCATGAGTAGGTGCTTGAGGGAGACCACGGGAGTGTGAGTCATAATGAGTAGGACCATGTTTGTCCAGAAGTGCACAATACACCCTACTGATAGGCCCTATTCAAAAAGCAGAACACAGTTTGCTTAGGCAATGCCATACATTCATTGTATAGTGTCTCAGCTTCGTACAAATTTCAACTTCTTCAAAATATTTAGTAAGAAATAGTTGCAGCAAGAACACCAAAAGCTTAGTATTAAAATTTATCAATATTCTCAAATATTTCAAAATTTACTGGTGGTACTGTCCTAAAACAAGCCAGTAGTGTCTTGGAATTTTCTCTTAGTTTCTGAGTTTTCAATGTTAAATGCTTTCAGAGAGTTTGATTTGTCAAACTGGGCTGGGCACTCCCCCTCTGCCATTCTCTCCACCCTCACGTACAAGTGATATGCTACAAGTCAGTTATTAAAAATGTTTACCAATCATTAGAGCTTCAAGTGGGATGACTTAGGGGGAATTACTTTAACTAAATAGCAGAAATGCAAGAAAAGCAATAGGCAACCTTGCTGCACATGCTGACTAGGAATAACCATCCAAAAACAAGGAGTCTTCTCCCAACAAGGCTTCAAGGACTTGAAGCAATGGACTCCATGGCCTAATTTAAAAATAAATTGAACAAACGTGTATTTTTCACTGGCTAATGGGATAGAGGGAAGTTAAACAGCAGCCTCATTAGTTTGTACTCCAACTTCAAATAAAAAAAAGATTCCTACATGTCCAAAGAAAGTATTCCGTATTACGGATAACGCCACCCTTACCCATGATGTTGTGATCATAGTTGCCAGAACCCTTGTTAACTGAGCAGGATTATTAATTAAAAACTGGCTAATTAATGCTGTAGAAGAGAACAGCATCATCTTTGGCTGCGAAGAATAAGGAGCCAGAGCTCAATTCTCTGCCTTCACAAATCGGAGGAACTGTACCAGCACCACTTCTTTACAGATTTGCCATTAGGAGTACCCCAACAGGTGCTTCTGAAGCCGGGGTGGCAGGGAAAGCTGACAGCACAGGATCAGAGTCACGCATTCAGGAGCGATGGGATGGGTCATTCAGTACCTCGCTGGGTGTTTGGAAAGGAGCAGAAGAGGGACAGGAAGGGCTCTCATCCGAGGGGGAGGAAGGAGCCAGTGCCCTTGGTGTGCCGCCACGTTGCTCAGCAAATGCCTCACTTGGGGTATTTGACAAACTGACACTCTGCACACTGAGTGTCAAACTCAGCTTGTCAAATACACGCAGTGCTGCACTGCACCTCTCGGTGGGCTCGCAGAGGTCTTCGCTGGAGTGCCACCTGGGCAAATGGAGAGGGAAAAGAAGGGCTGAAGCGGCTGTCAACTTCAGAAGCTTTTTACAGTTAGCAAAAAACATCATCATCTCTCCCACATTTCCCCTCCAACACTTTTCTTTGGGTGAGAGAACCACACAAGCAGACACTACCTTCTGCTGAGGAAAATGTCCACTATATTAATTTAAAGGCTGAAGCTCTGTGGAGCTGGAAATGATGCCGAGAGCTCCAAGCTAACCTTCTGCCTTAGCTATATGGCTATATTGTTAGCTTGAAATATTGACAAAATGTCCATGCAAACACTCAGACCTGCCCTTTGGGTACAGCATCATGAAGACCAATGTCTCTCTAGATAGAAAAAGTCTAGACAAAGACCCAGAGAACATATTGCAGGGGAGCCATTTCGCATTGGACAGAGATAAGGGCATGATAATCTAACATTTCACAGCTTTCATTTTTAACCCCCTAAATTTAAACAAGTTGTTCAGGCTTCTCACATTTAATTCCTTCTATTTGAGTCCCTGGGGTACTTTTGCATTCAAGTGGTCACACACACCCCAATGTCCTTGTAAAGTACTTCAGCAAAGTGCCTAATTCTAGATATGTGAATATTTCAGTTGTAACCAGTCTGACAGATCCCAAAGAAGGAGGGGGACTTTGTATTTAACACAGGTTGGTGGCTCCATGCATGCCAAAACCAAAATACCTACTTGGCAGGAACGGGCTCAGGGTTTTACCTCTTACTGTACCACTGAGAGCTAAATAATTTTTTTTTTAACCTAGACCTAAGACCTGGAGAGGCACCTCTTCAAGCCTGTCTGAAAAAGACATACAACTCTGCCACACATGGAGGGGTTCATCTTTGACTCGGCTGGAGGCAAGGTCAGCTGCCAGCACTGGCTTGAAGTCCAGCACCATATGTGTTTGCTTTTGCAAAAAAATGCAGCCATAGCAGCCTGATGTCCCTGCAAACTCCAGTCCCCACCTCTGCCTGCCAGCAGGAAGCTCCTCTGTTAGGCAGAATCGCTGTAAGGATCATGATGCTAAATGAAAACCAAACTGCCATGTAGGGAAACAATTAACTTCTTCAGGAATGAAGTGAAACTTTCTCTTCCATTGTCAAACTAACCCCCTTCTGCTTCATTTCCAGCAGACAGAAAAAGCCTCTCCTGCAATAAATGGAGCTTTCCACCCCCTACACTGACATAATCCAACCTTTAAGCGTGAGCGTATCCACACACACATGCTATTCCTTTGTACAAAGACCAAAAGATGGTTCCCTTATTCTTTTAACAAATGTGCACTAAATGCAGACATGCACTTGAAGAGAATTACCTAACAAAACATACACAAGAGAAGACATTGCTAATTATCGCTGTGCTCAATGTCCTCGGAGGTTGACTGTTCAGAACATGAGGCTAAAAACAGATTTGAAATTCTGACACCCTGCAACTCTCCCAGAAAAATTCATCATGGCTCCTAAACCACACCCATTCTTCATAACACTATTTTAATGTCATTTATACTCTCTGCAGTCAGGCCCAGACACAACTGAGTTTTAAGCATGGTGCTTTTAGCTTCCCCCCTGATTTTAATTTCACATGACCAGCGGCACCAGTTTGTGAGAAGGCAACTGCACTATTTTTAGTATCGAAATGAAAAACTAAAATGGATATCTTAATTATACTTTGGAAGGCAGACCATTAAAGACACAAAAGTAGAATTCAGCTGAAGTATATTAACAGCATTATACAGCAGGCAATTTATTAACCCTTTTCTATCTCTAACTTCTGGGACTCTATTTTATACAGATGATCATAGGATCCAGTCTAATATTACAGACATAGAAATATACCTGGAAAAGGCAAGGGTTTTTTCATGTGAAGGCACAAAATAAAAAATGGTAATGTCAAATACATATTCTTTATACGTGCTCCGAAACCAGCAGAGAGTGAAATAAGATTTAACAGCAAGGGAACAGCTACAGCTTTAAAGATAAAATCAGTTTCTAGACTGGGTTACTACAAAGGCTTTGCAATTCTTACATTCCCACTGCCCTCCACATTAGGCCTTTGGTGAGATGTAGATAGTGAACAGTTCTTTGTTCTGGCTCTTAATTCAAAATGAATTTCAATCAATCAAAATCATAGATAAAAGAAGTATGTTGCAATGGATAAAAGCAGCATGCATATTTCACGAGCATTAGAAAACAGTGTTAATAAGCTGAATTAAGGTCAGCCTAGCAAAAGACATACTGGCTTAAGCACAATTAAAACGGACTTCTGTTATCCCTCTCATGCTCTTGCACCACTGTGGTGATACTGTCGGCAGGAAGAAGCAGCCAGGCACCGGCCATGGGAGAAGAGTGACAAACTGTCCTCGGGGAGCTGGGCCTTCCCAGCACTGTTACCCCTGTGCAAAAGTTTTAATGTAGCCCAGGCTCTGAGTTAACGTTTCTTAATCCAAAATACTCTGATCTGTGGGTTTTAGCAAGAGACCAGTCATAAAGATACCTGGGTCCTTGTCTCAAGCCTCTCAGTGTGGTTGGTCAAATTAGTCTCCTTCCACACCAAACTCTGCTGTACCATGAAAAGTAAAAGTTTTTTTAACAAGCTCTGAATGGTTTGCATAGTTGTTGCTGATGTTAATAAAGCAGGGATGCACTCTCTCTGACTGAAAACGATTTTCAGTGAGAGTTAGACACCGCAGACTAATGAGAGCACAGGGGTAAAAGAAAAATGAAGCTGTCATCCCCAAAAGGACTCTCAGCCATATCAAAGCATGATGGGGAGGCTGCATGAAGAAAAGCCAGGCAGGCTCTTCAGCAGGTATCGGTGCCCAGACTTCCCTCAACTTCAATACTGATTTCTAACAGTGGAAGAGCTGGCCTTGAAAGGGAGAGAAAAAACCACCAAAACAAGACAGCACTGCTTCTGCAATTGCAGCTTAAAATAATCCTCCACTGTGGCTTTCTGAGGGGAAAAACAGCCACTTGAAATGTTGCTGTCAGCAACAGATAAAAGGAGGGTACACAGGGGAGATAATTCTATCAGCAGATGGGAATGGAGCTTGCTACCCCACCCTGTAACGATAGCATCTGATCTGAATGGATTTGTCATTGTCAGAGCTTCTGGTTTCGAGCTGAAGTGGGTATTTCCAAGTAAAAACTCAGTGTTATAAAACAGACTGAGCAATCAACTGCATACTCTGAGGGGAAAACAGGAGTTCTTCTTCCTGAATTTTTCAGCCAGTCCCTTATCGAAGTCACAAAAAGCTTCGGCTTTCCCCCTTAAAACTGCACGTCATCTCTCAGGTATTTTTACAGGGCTGTCAGACTGCTCTGTGACTTGTGATAAAAATAAATGAGAAGTAAAATTATTGGATATACTTGACTCTAAACCTAATAACAGCATGCATAAATGTGTGGCTGTGTGGTTTTCACATGCTGAGTAGCAGTGCCCCAAGATGCAGGCTGCAGCCATTTCATGCACTTATTATGCAGGATTCGAACTGGAATCAAGACCACCTCTGTTTTCCACTTAGTGAAACCCGAATCACAGCCTGGATTGAAAGCAAGAATCCCCACAGATCTGTGGGCAATAGGGTCTGCTGAACAGTCTGCTGAACTGCCCATCAGTTACCTTGGAGTGTGCTTCTCCTAAGAGCTGAAAGCCTTTGTTATAAAGAAGTCAAACCCAAACAAGGCTTTGTTCATGGCAGACCTGGATGTCATCTTGCTCCATATGGGATCTTCCTGTGCTCCCAGCTGACACTGCTGGGAGCTTTGCCTGACAAATGTTGGGATATTCAGCTCAGTAAGGTCAATCTCATCTATCAGGCAGGCTTCAGCAAAGCCTGGAGCTGCAGCCCAAAGGGCTTTCTTCATCACAGACAAGCTGGGCTTGTATATCCAAGCATAGTTCTCTGCAGCACATCTGCCAACTTGGATGAGACAGTTAACAATACAAAAACAGAGCAAGAGGCCAAATGGTGCAGCTGGTTAATTAATAGCTCCTGCTCCTTAGCTGGCAGGTGCCAAAGCAGCTCTGTGCCTGCCTGCTCTGCCGCAAGGAGCAACTCCAGGCTCGGGATGCTATAGCTGCCCATGAGCCAAGAGGGCTCAGGTGGGCACAGGGAGCCTTCTTAGTGGCATACAAGTCTCCGCTGCAACAGCAGCTCAGGGACAACTTTTGCAACACCCTTGTCCCTGCCCTCACTAAAACCAGGAGGTGATGCCCTCTCCTTCCAGCTCTAGGGTGACTGGGAGGTCCCTTGCCACCTCAGCCCAGGCTTCCAGCTGTCTTTGGGCTGCAGTTTACAGGACTGTGTGGTGAGCAGCTGCCCTGTCCTAAGGAAAGCTCCTGGAACCTGTGATCTGGCAAGTACAGCAGTTGTCCCAGCTTTGGAGAGGATCTAGGTGAGAGAGAGCCCAAAGTGAGGACGGTCCCCAAGCAACTGCAGGAAGCATAATACCAGCCACATGTTCCCACCACTTCCATCCATGCCACCCTGTCACCTCAACAACACAGGCCTGCATATGCTGATTTTTTTCCTTGTTTTTATCATAAGACTAAGAGCAACGCCTCCTTGCTCAGCCCAGGCTGGACGTCCCCTCTGCCTAGCCCTGCTTCATGATAAATGTCTACTCCCTAGTCTCTTTTAAGTCCCAACTTCCTCTTCAATGAAATCTGCTCCAAAACGTGAAAAAAAAAATCGGTACGGCCCCCCCCCCCCGAGAAATATGCCCTGCTTCTAACAAGAAACCGCACAGTTTCATAACTTGTCCCTCGACACCCCCCTGCCATGCCCTCCCGCTGCTGCTGCCTCAGTGTCGCTGGTGGGCTACCCAGCCCACCGACCGCTCGCCTGCGTGGCCCCGCGCTCCCCTCCTGGGAGCAGCCGAACACGGCTCTCCCCTCCGCCCTGCGCCGTGAGGAAACGCCGCCGCCGCGCAGCTGCCCTTGTTTCACGCAGTCTCCAGGGGCAGGCGGCTGGCGCCTGCAGAGCCGCCCCCCTCCTGCAGAGGGTCCCGAACCCCGGGGAGATTTTCCCTGGAGTGCCCAGGAGCAAACCGTCCTTTCCTGGCAGGCAGCCATTCATAGCAAAAACCTGCCCCACAGGAGGACCCAGAGGACAGGCCAACCCCGCTGCGCAAACCTCCAGGAGCCGGTAGACCTGCTCTGGCAGCAGACGTGCCACTGAGGCTGGGGACGTTCAAAAGCCAGATCCAGACCCCAAGCCTGGTCTGGCTGTAGGAGACAGAAAGGCAAGGTGCCGGCCGCAGTCCTGGCTGCCCTGCAGCTGGGGGTACAGAGCCTGTCACACGTGCAAGGCGCCATTCCAAGAGGCAGCGAACACTTCAGTGGGGATATTGTGGGTTTCAGCGACGGCTGCAGGAAGAGCTTGTGAGGCCAAGAACAAGAAACACTGCAACCGGCGCCTCATGGCTCACCCAAAAGCAGCCCGGAAGGGCCCAATAAACCCCGTTACCTGGAGGCCACTGGACGCACACCATCCCGCAGCCACCGCACTCACCTGAGCCCCCAGCCCCTCCCCAACGCGCCAGACTCTGCCCTCATGGCTGCTTGCGCCCGACACCCAAGCGGAGGGAAGAAGGGTGCGCGGTAAACCTTTGTCCACCATCCTGAAGCCACCGGGACAGCAAGAAAAGGAGCTGAGGAGCACATTCACACCCGGCTGGAACACCATCTCTCCCTGGTAAAACCCTCCTCCATCCTGCAACTTCCCCTGCTCTTTATGCGCTGTCTCATCTATGACTAATTTAGATCAAAATCTCCCGACTGCCAGCAACTCATCTGCAGCATGTGTGTGTGTGCGAGCCGGGGGAGCGCACACACATGCATCCTGGTACCAAGTCGGGCTATGTACACATCACTATCGCTATTAACTGTAATTCATCCTCATCAATGAATCACGGTCCCCAGCTGGGACTTGTGGCTTTTGCGTCCCCTGACCTGCCCTTACCGAAGTTCACCCTGCCCAACACCACTGCTTTTCCCCTGAAGGGAGATACCAAAAAGCTCTTCTGGCGCAGGCAGACATGCTCCCAATGCCAAGGGGGGGGAGCCCAAAGCTGCCTTCAGTCCCCCTCAAGCTCAAGGTGTACTGTGGGGTGGGAGGACAGCTTTCTGCATTGCCAGGAATGCAGAGACCCTGCAGGTTTTGGTGTCCTAACCCCTGTGGTCCTCTGGGACCTCCCAGAGGAGAAACAGGAGGTCACCCCCAAGGGACCGATCCTCCCCCATCCCCAGCCACCCTGTCCACCAGGCAGGACGGGGACCTGACACCTACCGTGCTGACCCAGCCTGGCCCACGGCGGGCAAGGCCGGCAGTGTGGGGCTGGCAGCGTAGGGCCGGCGCTGCAGGCTGCACAGGAGCAGCGCGGTGGGGGCACAGCCCAGGCACACAGCTCGTTTTTGAAGGGGCTGCTCCTCCTTCGAGAGGAAGCTGCGAATGGGGAAGATAAGGCTGAGGTTAGATAACAGGAAATGTCTGGATGAGAGTGACAACATGTCCAGGTTGTGAAAGCAGCTCTCCCCATCCTGCCGCCACGGCCTAAAGCACACGAGCAGGGCGAGAAGCGGCTGGGGGAGGGCAAGCACCTCATGCCTTCAGCCCGTGTGACCGTGTCCCCTCAGAGGGCCTGGGCCACACGGAGCTGGTGGCTGCCTTCCTCGTGCCCCAGGGCAGGTCTCTGGGGAAGCTATGCCAGCAGCCACACCAGCTGCCCCAAGTCCGGCCACTGCATGGCCACCGGCCCCTGGCTGTCAGGCCCCGCGCCCTCGGCTGGGGAGGGCCACCGAGGCAGAAACCACCACAAAGGCTTCGGCTCCAGAGGCAGGCTCATTCCCACGCTCTGCCCAGAGGGGTCTCTTACCCCTCCGGCTGCGTAAGGAGCAGAGCCCTGCTCACGGGGGAGAGCTGACTCTCCAGCCCGCACAGGCAGTTTTGCTCCAAAAGTTTCCCTGCAGGGCTCATCTCCCTTCTGAACACATGGACACGGGCAGCAGTGCCTCTGTTCCTCTGTGCCCCGGCACTCGCGTGGGCAGACGGGCTTCACTCTCCCGGCCACAGAGCCTGATGTTAGAGCCGGCACCGTCCTCCGCTCCTGCCACTACCAGTGCCGCTGCACACCCACCAGCGTCTCGGAGGTCCCGTCTCTGGAGCAGCTCAACATCCACAGCTCCCGCGCAGAAAAGCAAACACCAGTGTTTTGTTTCGAGTTATAACCAAAGCAAGTTCCACTGTTGCTCACCTCCTTTCCTCTCCTGGACCGCCCGCAATACGAGGTGCTCTCGGGTACACACCTCATCCTCTCAGCGTTATTTTCCTCTAACCTGGTGGGGAGCACGACTAGTCAACACAGCTCTTGAAACGGAGGCCAACGAGCTGCCTGTGCTCAAGCTAGCAGTACAGCTAGTGATGCAGAAGCCAGATTGATTCAAGCAAAAGCAGGAATTTTAGAGAGATGTTCCTAGTCTCTCTAGGCCAGCAGGGTGTACAGCATATTTTGTAAGGCCAGGACTCATTAAAAAATACGTCACCCTGTCTGCACTATATTTTGCCATCAGCTAGCCATGCCAGTGCGATGGAGACTTCAGGATCCTTCTTGTGGGACCAGCACTCGGCTTCCACCTTTTCAGTTTTTGCCTCAGGTTTTCCTTTCCTAGCATCCGCACTGCTGCAGCCAAACCGCATGGAGATCCTCTAGTGCCTGCTGCCAGGGCCTGCATTAATCCAGCAGCTTTCAGTTACGTTATCAGCATGCTTGGGCTGCAGCCACATATTTTATTCTGTTCCTGCAGCGCTGTACAAGCCCCTGATCTGGAAAACGCTTATACCTGCAAGTAACTGTGCACACTGAGCTCCTTGGGAGTGCTCACAAGCTACTCCTGAACCTGCACGTGGACACGAGCGAGGCCAACCTTCCTGCTAAAAGCAAAACCTGGCCCTTGTGCCCAAGGGATAGTTAGATAATGAGGAATACGTTACTGTCCAGTTCCCCTTTCATTTGCCTGTGTTTTAAAATATACAATAAAAGAGGAATGGAAAGGTCTGGGTGGTTTTGTTGTGTTTTTACTTTGGCTTTAAATGGGGGAAAGAAGTAGATTTGTTCATGTGGTTTGCATAGCTTTTTTCCTAGGCTTTGTTTTTCACTCTCTCTTTCTCCTACTTGTACTCAAAAGACTTTGAAATGGATGAACTTCCAAGACAAGGTCTATGGAAAGAAAAAAGGGCAGATGTTTTATTTCCATTCTTTGTGGGGATGCAGCACAAAGAAAGTGCTGAAAGAGAAAACATTTGGTCACTCTCATTGGAACGTAAGTCCGTGCTGAATTTAAAAACCTCATGAGAGACTGAGAACACCCAAAGCAAATGCCACTACATTTTGTAACTTTCAAAAGCTCAGACCTAAATTCAGATCCAAAATCCTCAGTCCACATCCATCTCTAGCAGAGATCTTACCAATTATCTTCTCAAACAGAAGCAGTTAACTATGCATCACCCTTCATTTTCTGCTACATGAACAGAAGATTTGAACGAATCACTCTTTTTTTCTAGTTTCTACACCAAGCTGGCAATATGATTGATATATAAAACACTGCAGCTTATTTCTGATCTTGCTCACGTGTCATTTACATCTATGGGATTCACTGCACTTTACTGATACTAGTCCTGATGTACAACAGTGTGGAGCAGAATTGATTCAGGCCCCCAGGCAAAGAAACAAGCTGAGGACTCTGTGTGTGTATGCGTATGCAAAATGTAGAGACTATTCAAATGTTTTCATTAGGAGAACAAGAGCAGTGTCAACCCATGCCTCCACAAATGAAATTGCCCTGAACAAACTGCAATGCTCAGAGCAAGATTGGCTTCACCTTCATGGCAAACATCCCCATGCTGCTCTAACGTCAACCGTAGAAATGCACTGCATTTCTTATTCAGGAGGTCAGAGCAGTTAATCAAAATGGTCTTTTTTGGCCACTGCATCTCAAAAATGAATTGTGGAAAGCATCAAACGCAGATGCCCAAACTACGGTATTAAATCTGCAGATAGGCTGGTAGGTAAAAACAGCCCTCTAGACAAGAATGTGGATCCCCGGCCTCCAAACTGCAGACGCCTGCAGATCGGGTCCTTTGGATCTCAGGAGTTTAGGAGACTCTTTACAAGTCTAGTGATTTTGTCCTGCTCATTTTTGCGGCATCTGGCCACACCTAGTAGCAAGCCTGGCGAATCTGGGATCTGAGTCATGTGGAACAGTGCTCTATGGATATTTCATGCTCCCCTTGGGTGGTCGCACAAATTATTACTACCTTTACATTTCCAGGGCAAGAAACAGACTAATTAAAAAAAAAGAACAAAACAACAAACCAGTAATCAAACTGAATCAGTGTGAAAAGCAAGACCCCTGCACACTCAACAAAAAGGCCTAAGGGCATGTCTGCAAACCTCCCATCAGAAGCTGAGATTCTTCACTGACGACCTGCATTGAATCCCTTGCCTGCATCCCACAGTGCTATCCAAACCTGCTAGCTTAAAGCTTATTTATGTATGCCAGCATGAGCTTCAGTCAATGAAAACCTTCTAGCAAACATGCCACCACAAGCCTGAGCCTCATTAACTGGGTCAGCAGGAGATCAAGTGTCTCCCTCCAGCCAGGACACCCTGCTTTGCACTGCACCTAATTGCTGCACAGTCCTATAGGCCAATGTTGATGACCAAGGTGGATGTTTCACAGCAAAGCTGATTTCCTCTACAGTTTGCAAATGTCACCACACTACCCCACGCTGTGCAATAGCCTTGAAATTGCACTCAACATTTCCTAATCAAGCTAGTTTTTTTAGTACGTTTGCAGCATGCAGCTCTGTGGCTTGCTCTGGGAAGAGGAAGAAAGGAGGTAGAGAAGCTGGGGGGATTACAGACTGCCAACAAATACTGTCTCAGAGGTTTCTGCATAGTGTTCCCCAAACCACAACATTTTCTTGGAAAACTTGAAAAAAAGTTGCTAAAAATGGGTGACAGAGTCCACTTGATTAGCACGCAGCAAGTCATCTCACACTGTAGTTTCAAGTTCTTGAACTTTTTACCTGCCATGGAGTAAGGCACGAAGGATTAGCAGGTTTGTACTGGACACAGACAAATTTGGGCTCATTCTACACCAGTGCTGCTCCGCACTCATTAATCCGTACTGGCTTAGCTAGGGCCAGACGAATGCAGACTTTGGTCCATCGGTCAGCGTACCTTCAGAGGATGCCAGGAGACTTCCTTGGGATAGTTCATTGAACAGATATCTTCAAAGCCAACATACTCTTCTTGATGAAGGATTTAAAGCTATATGTTACCAAGTCAGGCCTGATTCCCATCATCGGTGACCGTCATCTCAGTTTCCTCAGCCAACCCAGTTCAGCCATCCAGCAGCATCCAGAATTGAGGCCATCATTTTGAAGCCACCGTATGAAGAGATGCAAATACAAATTATTCATACATCAAAATGAAAAATACCAAACCACTCTCCCTCTGATTCTCCTCCCAGGTGAAGAATACCATTTACTCCTCCATTTGCTAACCTTTTTAAGTATCACTTCCAAATTGTTTTCCTCCATCCTAGGTCTTGGAGACCTTTCAGATTAAATCTCGAAGAGCCAGTTGCTACTGGACTTTCTCCCAAGCTATCTCTATGAACAGCAGTTGCTGACTTGCCCTGCAGCACAGTGTCAATGCCCCAGGGTCTAAAGAAGCCAGCAGCAAATCCTCCAGCAGTCAGCTCTAAACACCATCCTTGGCAATTTGTCCAGCTGTCACTGAATTCTGACACTTCTCAGCATTGCAGGTGCTGTTTGGGTGAGGCTGAGGGGTCCAGCATGAGCTGAGCATGAATGCACAGGGGAAGAACAGTACAAAGAGGGTCTTTCACATGACGCAGTGAGGGGAGGGGAAGAGGAAATGGGAGACCACCTGAGCCTTACATCTGGAAGCACTCACGGTGCTGTATTCTCCAGGGACCAAGGTGGTGTGAGTGTTGTCACAGTTCCTTCCCTCCAGAATATGGTTGATGAAGCCACAGCTTAGCTCTAGGCACTAAAAAAAACACTACATGATGCAGGAAAAATGACAACTATTCCTTGAAGGCTGAGCTGTGCATGATGGAGGAACTCACTGGGGACATCCTCCCACAGCCCTGGCCTTTAACCCGTGCAGTTGGGCACTGTGGAGGAATCTCTTCAGCCAGCAAGCTAGGTCAGAGACATTGCATCCTCACCACCAGTCTGCCTGTGGGAACAAGACTTCATTGCTAGTCTGCCTGCTTGCTTCTGCCTTCAGCAAAATGCACGCTCAGCTGAACCCTGCCTCACTGGCTAACCTGGGCTTTGAGTTGATGAACACCTTGTTTCCATTTCCATTCTTTACATAATTCAGAAAAGAAAAAACAAATCAACACACCACGTGGACCTTCCACTTTTGCTGTAAGTGGTATCTCCCTCCCTTCCTGCCCCTTTTTCAGGCAGGCACACAACAATGAGTGTCAGAGGCTGGACTCCAGCAAACAGAGGATGTTTCTGTTCGTGGTTGATTATGCATTTGTCACTTTTATTTTAGACTTCTGGTTAAGAAAAAAAAAAGAGCAAGAGAAAAAGACAGACACAAACCAGAAGGTTCAAAGCTGTTTTTCAGATGGACAGTGACAGATAAGAAAACCCCACTAACTGTCACACTATTGAATGACCCAAAAGACATGCTGTACAGCACACACTATTAATAATAGTATACAATGAATAATAGTAGTGTTAATATTGTCATTCTAAAGAAGCAGAAAAATAGAGGTCAAGGGGATTCAGGTAGATTGGGTTCATTCTTATTCCCTCTTAATTAGTACATCTAGATTTTTATATGAGTAGAGGAAAACCAGACTTCCTTTTGTTTTCCCCAAGTCTGCCATCCCTGTTCATTCGAGACCAGTTCTCTGTTTACAGGTGCCAAGAATGAATCACAACCTTGCCTCAAAATAAGCTCATATTGCAGCCATCCCTCTCCTTAATTCCAGCACATCATTGAAAAAAATAAGGCCATGTTCTCCCATATTTACTCCCTCAAAGGACTATATTTTCTCTTGCAGTAATCTTGTTATGTGGCTAGACAAAGAGTAAAGTCTTACTCTGGGTGTGCAAGATTGATAGACTTCATCTCTTAAAGAAATTAGGAGCTATGGAGCTGCATTTTATTCACTGCTGATGTCAATGCAGTTACTCCAAACACATTATCCCTGAGAACAGAATCCAGATCTGGAATACTAGAAAGACAGCCAGCGATTCTCTCTTTTTTTTTTTTTTTTTTAACATAAAAAAATTTTAACAAGCATTTCAGTTGTCAAAAAGACAGGCTTGTGTGGATTCTTTTTCACAGACAATGAAGACAGAGAGCAATTTGGCTTCTGATGCTAATTGTTGTCTTTTACTGAACATTCTAAATTACTTTTCTCTGCATATTACTTTCAGAAACCACGTATTGGCCAAGTTTCTCCGCTACCAGTCTCTGGAGATCTTATCAAACGAACATCCTGGGTACAAAGCACTGATGAGTACTACATGGCATAGCAAGCAAAGGCCTGTATTAAACTCACACGCTCTTGCTCTGCGACTACAGTCCTGAACTATATATACTAGGCCCTCTCCTGCATGGGAACATGTTAGGAAAAGCAGCTTGGCAGAGCAGTCTTCCTCAGACTGCGCCCCTCCTGTTGCTCAAGGGGCCATTGCTGGCAAAAGCAGTTGGGAAAATCAGGGGAAAAAACCACATCAGGCCCTTTAACTTCAGAGATACCACTTCTGAAAGGCTCCCGGGTCACGGATAACTGGAGACCAGGACTGCACTGGGGAGATACCAGCTGCCCTGTTCTTCCATTCTTCCCTTGGCATCTGCTGCTGGCAAACCCTAAGCGATAGGGTGCCGGGATGGCTGGCCCCTCGTCTGACCCTGGACAGATGTTCTGCTCTTCGGTTAAGCCTCAGAAACGACTGCAGAAACATGGGACCAACAGTACCAGGAATACCTGTAATACCAAAACCGTGTGTCTATCAGTCCTGCGCTCCCACAGGCAGCCACCACAGCATCGCCAAGATGTCAGCACTTGCTGTTCTCAGACCCTTCGTTTTGGGCTTCCGGGAGGAGGCAGATGCGTAGCTTATCACTCACTCCATTTTTAGCACACAGAGGGCATTTCAACACTGCTGCCTTTGCTTGCAGAGTCATTGTCGTAGGGAAGTATGTGACCACCAGGCTCCAGCTTGCAGCTAGTGTGCCATATTGCTCAACAGTGACAGTTGGGTTTACATCAGCCATCCTCTGTGGCAATGAAGTGCTTCCCCAAGACCAGAGCTGCTCTTCAGCTGCAGAAACCATCGTAACAGAACCAGAGGGGGTTTTGCTGTACAACATATATCTGTCTCTCAGCCCATGAGGCATCATGCTGCTGGGCCTCCCTGTAACCATTGCATCAAACCTCTCCCGTTTGGACATAGCTCTTTGCAGCTGTTGTCCCCAAAAAACTCCTCTCAGAGCAGGATCACCTGCTTCACCAGACCCCTTCACAGTGGGACAAGAAAAGCCCAAACAAAATTGTGTGGGTTGGTACAATTGCCAACAAGTTCTGTCGACGTGGGAGCCCTGGTTTTCATAGCATTGCCTTGACTTGCAATGTTTTTCACCCTTCCTCTTCTTCTGAGACTCTTAAGAGAGTATTCACTAAATCATATGCCTCCACGCTATAGCTGAACTGGGACAGAGCAACCAAACAGACTAGAATATCTCCCACACCCACTATTTCCAGCACATCTTCCCTCTTGTGATGGAGCTCTTGAGACATTCCAGGGCATTTTCCACTCCACTGAAATTCCATCAGCACACCTCTTCCCACTGCAATGCTTCACATGATATTGCCTAGAGCAGGGACAGAGGCTGAAATGCCAGCATGTAGTAATTGGGGATTTCTCCCTCTTCCCAGAGCAGCTGAGTTGCTTGACATTCTTTACTCAGTCAGGTATGAATCAGAGACTCCTTCAGGCAAAGGCATGGAAAAATAAGAAAGGGAAGAGGTTTTATTGAACCTGATGGCTTAATCGTACCCCAGGATGTGAATGCCAATGATCTTTGAAAACCCTCAGTCTGAAGAGTTCAAATACATAAACTAACATCTCCTTTCAAAGCAGTTTATAGAACATTGCACAAATCCAACACGGCACATAAAAAGTCTATTTTAAGCAGTACCCCAGCCTTATTCAGACAGTGAACTTACACTTGGCACCACAAGAGACAAGAAATTGCCCATCAGAGCACACGGCCTGAGGAAGGTATTAGTGTCAGAGCACTGATTACCCCGCTGAGCAGGTTAAAATGCCAGCAGGCAACCAGACAGGCCTCCATAGGCTGCCTGCAGAGCAGATCAGAGGTCTTGATAGGGTCAGGGCTGTTCTCATGGCTTCCTGTCAAAGGTTGGGTAAATATGAATGTTGAGTCTTAAAACTGGAGCAGACAGGGTAACTTTGTGAGGCAGGGTAATTTTTCTAAGCAGGTAAATTTCTAGCCTGATGGGTAGGTGCTGCAGATGTGGTGTTCTCAAGCAAGGACAAATCTGCTCTTGCAGTGTTGCATGGAGGAAACCTCAGTGCAGAATTCAGCAGGGCCTCGAGACAGGCATGAATATTTTTAAAACATGTTCTGCTGTGTATCACTTCTGTATGTGATATTAAGATTTTACCTAAGGATTTGCAACTTTTTAGTAGATACAAAGCCAAATTCAGGGTGACTGATGCAAGGAAGGGGAGAGAAACCTGGCAGGGAACACGCTTTGCACCAAAAGCCACTGCTCCGTGCTCGCATCGCTCTCGCCTCCTCTAGGATCGCGATGCGTTGTCCTCCTCCCCTCGCCAACGCCATCTGCTCACAGCCCGTCCAGAGCACGCAGCTGTCAAGGCACACGGGGCCCTCAGCAGCCCCTCTTTGGCTGTGGCCTCGCACTTGGAGGCGGTCAGCGGAAACCCGACGGAAAAGAACACACACTTCAGCCACGACGAGAGGCCACGGAGCGGTGGCCAGACCTGACCAGGGCCTGCGACGCAGCCAAGGGAGGGGAGGGCCAAGGTGAGCACGTTCCTTGAAAGCTGGGGGAAGGCTCTGAAAGGAGCAGATGGTCTCCAAGGGCTCACTGCGCGCCCAGCTCCTGCGAGGCTCTCTCGTCCCTTGCCCGCGGGACTGAGGCAGACGGCGGCATCTGCAGGAGGTGCGAGCCAGGCCAGGCCGAGAGACGCTGCAGACACGGCAGGGGAGGGCGAGGCCTGCAGGCGTTCCTCGGTCCCGGGGAGCCGCGGCCGGGCGCCCCCGGGCACGGCGCGTTTCTCCGCTCTCGGCGAGCGCCAGGGCACCGACAGCCGGGGGCGGCCGGGCCCGCGGCCCTCACCGCCCGCCGCCAGGTGTCGCTGCCGCCCCGCGCCGGGAAGGGGCCCGGGCCCGCGGGCCGCCGCGGCGCTACCGCAGGCGGGGCGGGGAGCCGGGCCCCGCGCCCCGGGCCGCCCGGCAAGCGCGCCGGAGGGGTGCCGGGATGCCGCCGCTGCCTCCTCGACGGCCGGAGAGTTGGCAGAAACCCGATTTCCACGACGGGCGGTGCTGTGGAAGCTGCATGGGAACATTCTTTGCAATCCAAGGCTCACAGTCTCTCCAGGGAAAGAGCTGCTGCTCAGAAAAACACAAGGAGGACTTTTCAGTCCGGGGGCCGGGTTTTATTTTTAAAGTCCATGTAAAAGTAACACAAATAAAGACTTGTGCCTGCTTGCAGGCCCAGAAAACAGAGCGGCAGAGCAGTAGCAGAGGCATTTTCCCAGGCAGCTTCGAGCACTCCTGCTGAATAACTGCAACTGAAGGAAAAGCAGCGCTACTGAATTCTTTGTCCTGGGAATCGCCTTCCTACAGCTAAAGTGTGACCTTTGGTATCATGATGTCAGCTACAGCATTCTGCTAGGATGCGATTAAGAGAAGAAAACAAAGGGTCTGCTAGTTACAGTAATCTTAAGGAACCTGGTACTTGTCAACCTCCAAACCAAGCAACAATAAACACCAATGCAGCTGCTGCCTGCCCTACCCCTCCTCATCCCAGCACTTCTCCCTAAAGCACATGTGCTTTCAGAGACTATCAGCAAGTGTTCTTTGGGAATGTTGGAGAGCAGAGGTGCTGGCAGCTGCCCATGACGGGTCCGATGTGTGGTCACAGGGTGCATGTGCATCTGCACAGGATTGCCTTCCTGTTGAGCATCTGTGGCCTCACTGAGCCACTGCACAGAGGCGACAGTGGGTGGCTTTCTCAGGCAGGCAACAGCTGCCACCCTCAGCAGAAAAGCAGGGGCGCCAAGAAAGCAAACTTGCAGAAGTGAACTGGCTGTTCATTTTGTGCAAGCACTGCCTCTGGTTCATGTTGGCAGGAGGAATGAATTGTTTTCAGGGCCTGCAGACTGAGAAATCGGGAGGGCAGTAGGGGAGCAAACAAACATTTCTGCTTTTTCTGGAAAACAGGTAAATGCAGGCAGTGCATCCAGGGAAGGTAACTGGAGGTGGTCTTGCCTTACCAGCTTCTTGCTTAAACCCCTCCATGCTGCCGCCTTTGCTGTCCCTTATGGTGTAAGGCCAGTGGGAGAGCCTCACAGAGGTCCAACAGGGAGCATACAATGGATACCAGGAGGTCAGGGCTTTCTCTTGACTCACTCTCTAGCCCTGTTTTCAGCCATGTCTGCTCTTAATGGCTATTATAAGTGAAAAATCTTTCTCTGAAGCCTACAGCTGCCTGTCATACCCCAAATATTTAGAATACCTGCCCTGAACAGGGCTGCAGCACCTTCTCCTGCACATCCCTTCTCCAAACCCCAATCTGTTATGGTACCTGATTGGAAGCAGGCAGTTTTACTTTACTTTAATACTATCATTAGACAGACCCACGATGTGGATTCATTGTCATAGTAGACTTTACACCTTGAAATCAATGCCTTCCCTTTGCTCTTAGCAGTTCATCTATCTTGTGTTTCAAACTCTTCAACACAGGGGTAGTATTTATCACAATCACTCTGCTGAACTGTAATGCAATACAATCATAATTATGTACATGTATTTGTATGAGAGGTCAGGGCCCGACTTTATGAGGGCCTATAAACAGACAGGGGAGAGGCAATTTCTGCCCCAGGGGACTTGCAGACTATGGAGCACAGACAAAACTGAGAAGGCAGCATTCACCACGATTGAAGTACTGGGTGCCAGATCACATGAGTGATCCTCAAGTTCAACCCCTGAACTGTTGATGACAGCCCCAGGCCTCCATGGCAAAGTGCATCTTAAATACAGTGATGATTTTAAATTGCTCAGCTAATTAACACACCTAAAACTTACTACTCCTACAGTTGCCATAGCCTGATGCCAAGCGCCTAATTTAACTTCCCAAGCTAATAGCCTAGCTCCCTTGCTAGGCACATCATTGATGTAGAAATGTAGATCCCATTTTGCCCAGAAGTGCCTGCAGAAGCTGCACCATAACTACTGCCTATCCTGCTTCCCTCCTGCATGAACCACAGAGTCAAGGCTTCCAACTTTGGCTCCATTAGAGATGCCTGCATTGCATAGTGTAACTACACTCCTTCCAATTCCTCTTTAAAAGATTCCAAACTGCCCATATCATATTTGGGTGGCTCCTTCTTGGGCCCCTTTGGGAACCTATGCAAAACTTTGCTAGAATTGTGCTTCGTCTGACATCCAGAGGTAGCCTATGCTCCCCATCATCGCCTCAGTGGAAGACATGTGCAGGACTCCCTACATGATTTTTGCACCCCAAGACCTGGAGAGGCACACTCAACCTTCCCAACTTACATTAGGGGTCAGAGGCAAGAGCCAGCAAATAGATGGCCTTCAGAAGGACAGGTACTGGATCCACTCTGCTGTGACAAAGCAGACTTGCAGGGCAGCTTTGACTGTCAAGGCACAGAAATCAGCCCTACCGTCTTTCCCCCACTGGCATAGCTTTGCATCCTTCAGCCTGACCCTTGCAAAGGCCCTTCTCACTATCTGGCAGTTACAGTCCCACAAGTTTTGCAGGTGTTTCCAGTTGGGATGAATGCTGTAACAAGCTTTATGGTACCAGTGCGTCAAGACAGGGGAAACTTGAAGAACAAAAGGGATAGGTGAGCAAAAGACCACACCATGCAGCCAGCACTGGGCGTGCAGATGATGATGCCGCAGTGCCAGTGAGTACTCACCACTGGAATGTCCCACAGGAAAGGGGCCAGTGGCTGCACCATGGCCAGGAGGATGTGAGATGAGGTGAGGCACCGAGCTGACCCACAAGCTGCTCACATCCTGAAGTGGGGGAGCCAGCCCCAGGCTGGGCCACCATTTGGCTCTATAAGTAAGTGCCAGCAGGTGGGTTTGGCTGGGCTGCAGAGACTGATGGCAGCTGCAAATCAGAGTGGAGCAGGGGCAAAAAAAGGGATGGTATTAACTTTGCAAGGACACCTGAGCTGAATCATCAAGAGTATCTGCACCTCACGGGGGGATCAGAGTTCCCACGAGCACGTGGAGCAAGGATAATGCAGATGAAATGGCTGTGCCTGTTCTGTAAGCTGTATGGTTGTGCCGATGTACCTCACTCATACAGCAGACCTGGAGCTTCCCTGCTGATCTGTGTGGGGCTCTGGCTCCCACTCCTGGGATCCTGCAAGCTTTCCTGCTCACAGCTGCCCAGAGGTCATTCATCCCCTCTAAGCAGCTCTTGAGTCACACACTTCCTGGTGCAGTTTGTCAATGAAAGTGTGTTTTGCAATGTCGTTTTCTCAGGGACTGAAACATTTTGTTTCTCTGTTCAGGGACATGTTTTTTCACTTTAATCAATCTTTTAGAGATCAATAAAAATATATGTGCATACTGAGTGGGGCACGGACCTCCTTAAATTTCCTTTCATTTATTTGATAAAGGGTTCTCCAGTTTCTTTCCATATGTAACATTTGTCACTTGCAAAAACATGGGAAGAATAAAATAAATGCATATTTCAGATATTTTTTTCTTTCAGCTATTGGTTCTTAGCCTTTTGCGTCATGTTCCCATGAGAAAAATAAAAAACATTTCTTACTTCACGTGACCTGAGAGTTTGGGGGTGTTTGTCTTTTAAACCTTTTCTCACTTTCTACAGACACACACTTAGACACACACAGGGCATGAAAGTAAGCTTGTCTTCCCCTATTTTTTAGTTCACATAAAAAAGATTGGAAGCATTTCACTGCTAACAAAATCCTGGCTTTAGGATCTCTTGAGCTTGCCACAGGCTGGAAGCGTTTGGCCAGTTAGATCGTACCTCCCCTAGACCTGCCGCTTTTGGTGGGTACCTGCTAGGCACAACTGGCCATCGGCCTCAGTGCTAACGCGCAGCTCTCCTCTCCCTCCCTCTGTGCAGCGCAGCAGAGACGCAGGGGCTGAGGCAGCGCAGATGGAGGCAGACGCCATGTCTGAAAGGGGGGCTTGAGTCCTCCCGGGCCTGAGGCCGGAGGCCCAGCAGGAGCTGTGGCGGCCGCGGGAGCTGCCGCCGGGGCAGCCGGGGCAGCGCTGCCCAGAGCCAGCCTGCTGCCGCTGCTGGCAAGCTGTTCTCCCACCTGTCCGGTTAGAAAAGAGGTCGTGGGGACCACCGTGGTGGAAAGTCTTTCTGGCAGGGAGAACTTGAAAGACAAATGCCCCTAAAACCTGCATTTTAGCTGTGGGCCTGATTTAATGTATTAGCAATAAAGCCTGACAAGGTCCTGGAAAGGCTGAAGTGGCACAGTGGGACTGCTTCCCATTTTCTTTCATTCCTGGCTGGCCTTTATCCAGCTTTAAAGGAGGGTTTTTCTTCCAAAAGAAAATCTTCCTCCCTGCTAACCGGTAGCCCACAGCGCAGCAGCGCCCGGGGGGAGCCCCGGCACCGACGTGCGGGAGGCGACATGCCGGCCATCCCGCCTCGCAGCCTGGAGAAGAGGAGGGGAAGGCAGCACCTTCCCACCCAGCGGTCGTGCATGTCTGCAGCACAGGGCTGTTTGCACAGAGAGGGGCACGTCCCTTCCCCTTGCATTGCTTTCACCAGGACCAGACCTGGTTTCTGTGAGGAGCGCCCAGCTCTGCTGACAGCACTGAATAGAACAGGCCATTCCCTGAGCCCTGGGGTCAAGCAGCATGGGTTTGGTTGTGTCCACAATATGAAGCTCTTAGTCCTTGGTCTCCAGCATGTGGAGGCCTTGTGGTCCTAAGGCGTAAGCCTTAATTTTTCACACCTTTTTTTCCGGTTCAAGGCACATGAAAGAACACACATTCTGTGCTGCAATCCATCAGAGCAGTGTTTTCATAGCATAAAAGTATACACTTGCCCATGCTGCCTATTGGCAGTGGTTCTTGATTTATGATATTGTCCAAAAAATGTTCAGGCATCCTTTTGGAGAGTATTATTAGCAAAGGCTGAAATAGTGCCAGGGTGTGAGCTAATAATTAAGCAGGACAGATGATCACTGGTCCAGTGCTTAAGGTCTCATGCTGGCAATGTTTTGTTCAGAAGTGTAGAGACACAGCCTGGGAATCAACTGAAGCTGGAGGGACGGGATCTGGGAAGTATGTAGTTTATACACTGCTCTGCCAACTGGGACATGCCACAGCACCAGGAAACCTTGGGCCTTCCTACACTGCTCTTTGTTTCTTCTTTTTCAGTGACCATCAGCTTCTATACCACAATTCCAGCACTGTAATGTTTATATCCTTGTCTAAATCATCACAAAATCAGTTCAGCTATGAAGGCTGTTTTGATGCAAAAGAGCAAGAACAGGAGTGATAAGTATTGCACGCTGAGGGGTTCAGGCAGGAATGGAATGTGGTGGACGTGCTAGGTCAGCCTGTGCAGCAAGCAGAGCATTGCCACCTGGAGAACAGGAGGAGGCTTTTCTCCAAGGAGAGTGACAATATTCGGGCATCACAGGTAGCATCAGCGGTGCCATGCTCAGGTATTGTGGATACCAAAGCAAGTGGGATCAGGGCTGCATGCGATGATGAAATGGTTTTGAAGGGCTGCCTTCACCGATCTTCTTCAAATGCCCAGTAAGCTACTTTGCTCCCACTATTAGTAGGGACAGAAATACCATGGGAGCAGGATTGGCATTGGGAAGGAATCATTGCTGATTATTCCTAAAACTCGGGGTGGTCCACACTTGGTGGAAAAGTAGTTAAAAACATTTCAGGGTCATTAAGTTAAAAGAAAAAGCATTTAAGAACAAAGGCTTTTAATGTGTCTTGAAGGACATTAGAATCTTTTAAACAGCTCATTTTCTTCTTCTGAGAGCAGCAGGAATTATTTATAGTCACTAATGTATTCAATACAGTTCCCCCTCTGCAAGTCTTCTGTTTGGACACCCCCCCCACCTTATTTTCTCTATTTGACTCACTGTTTAAAACTATTTGCTTGTTCCAGTCTGAGAACATATCCTCCATTGCAGTCTGAGAACATATCCTCCGTGTGCAGTCACTTCGCAGGCAGCTCCCAGCTCGGATGTACTAGTCAGAACCTGACCTTCCTGGTAAATACACCTTGCTCATAGGGGGTGTCTGTTCCCAGTGAGATGGCCATGACCAAGGGACTGCCCTTTCTGCTGCCGTTCCCTAATTTATTTTTTGTTCTCAGCAAGCTTTGACATTAGTTCACATTTTCTTAGATATTTCTACCAGTCAGTTTTTACAAGGACCATTCATGGAAAGTGAGGGCAGAAGAAAATCCAACTATTTTATTTTCCAAAAGGGAGACTACAAAGAGATGTCTGCCCTCCGTGGCATCTGTTTCAAGCCTCATGTCTGGGGTGGGAAGATTCGTACATGTGGAAAGGCAGTTTGGCCCAGCATAAGTTGGTTCCCTGCAGCACATTCCCAAGCTGTTTACCAAGCCCAGATTGACATGATTTAAGTAGCAGGGCTTCCATCCCCTCACCTTAGGAAATGCTGCCAAGGTTTTGCAGATCTTGCTGCTAGGACTTTTTTCTAAATGGGTTTCAATCTTAAATGTCCTTTTGCACAGTTTCATCCCATTGGTTTCAGATACAGTCTAAAATTAAAAAGAACAACATGAAACAAAGCCAAGGGAAATGCATTAAGTCATGTTTGCAGAGCACGTTAAGAGAACAGGACAACATGTCCTTGGGAGGACAAAGAAATTGACCATTAATAATATATCTCATGGTGCAGACACCAAAGAAATTTTACAACTGCTGTGAAGTCAGTGTGTATTAACCTTATAGAGCAGACCTGCAAAATGAGCATAGGGATCAAGGTAGCTCAAGGTAGGAGATTACAGGGTGTGTGTCTAGATCTTGTGAAGCACCGAGCAGCCCTAAGTCCTGCCACTGCACAGTCAGAAGGTCTTCTCCAGCACTGGGCACCCACATGGGAATGTTCTGGACCTGCTGGCTTGCTGGATGCACACAGCAAGTGGGTAACTTTTAGGAGCAGAGCTCAAACTCAAGAAAAGTGCATTAATCTCACTCTAAGTATCTGACAAATCTTGTTTAATTGTACAAGAGTTAAACAGTATATGGGGAATTGTAGAGGTCACTTCACTGAAAATGGATTACTATTCTAAACCCTGGGTAAAAGATCTGAGTCCAGTAACCTCTGACAGTAGCTGTCATTGTTCCACAAAAGAGAGTTTTAAATTGATTTAATCTTTCCTGCTTTTTGTAATAATCAAGTTCAGCTGAGAGTTGTGCTGCAGATGGAAGGAACAGTCCAGGTCAGCAGACCCCAGTATCTACCAGGAGACAGAAGTAAGAAGATAGATAGAAGAGATTTGACCAAGGTGATGAAAGAAGGCAAAAAAGTGAATGCAAAAACTCAACAAAGACAAATTAAACAAAGTGGAGATTTCTCAGTGAGTGGAGTGGCAGCAAAGCAAAGTCTAAACATGCTGGGACATTGGGCCAGTCCCGAACCCCAAACCATCTGAATCACTGCCAGTGGTTTTCCTTTGACAGCTTCAGCTGCCAAGGGGGAAGGATTGGGCAGCAACTGCAGATGAGGAGATCCAGATACCCTCACAGCAGGTACTGCACAGATGGCGACAAGCTTGGTATCTTTTGGGTAACACATTGGAGTCCTAATGGCAGCAACATGTATAACCAATGAGGTCACCGGGACTAATATTATTACAACAAATTCCATAGGAATTAATCACGTTTGAGCCATAATGATAACAGAGTGTTGGTTAGTGAATTATGTCTCAAGTCTCCCATCCCTCTGGCACTCGCTTGCAGGCCACTTTCTTGGGATGGGGCATGGACTGTTTTCTTTCAAAAGAAAGCAAGCTTTTCTTTCAAAAGAAGTAGACTGATTTTGTCTGACTGAGGTTGATTCTCAGGTAGGCCAGGTTTTTGTAGCATAAGCCATTACAACTGCAGTATGCTATATGTTTGTAAGGCTTTGTGTTGGGTTTTTTAACTCCTTTCTATGCAAAATGCTGTCAGGACCCTGGGAAAGTTCCCTCACCAGCCTTCTAGCTTTACGATAAATGTAATCTCTTTATAAAAACACACACTTACATAGATTACACCAGCCTGGTGCTGGATGTAGTGTTCGCCATAAATCACACCACTGCCATACCAAGTCTAAAACACAATGAAAGAAATATCTTGGAGAATGTCCATCTTAATGTTTGTTCTTTGACAGCAGAAAACTCAAGTGAAAGGTTTTTATTAGTCCTTGCACCAAAAAAAGCTTGTGAGATCTCCAGATAAAGGTTTTCCTGAATGAATAGATCACATGGATCAACATATACCAGTAAACAGAAAGTCTTATGACCATGAGAGGGACAACCCATGTGGGTGGAGCAGCTCGTGTGCATGTGTGTGAGATCAGTAAGTCTGGTAACGGTGCTGATGTCCAGCATGCCCATACTCCCTGGTGCTGGGTGGCTGACAGGCTTTTACCAAAGGAATGAGAGAAATAAAGAGAATGAGAGCTTTGACCAAACTCATGGAAATCAGAGAAGTTGTTAGCTGAATTGTACATCACAACGAAGGTTGAAGTCAGGTTAGTGGCAGTGAGTTATCCATGGGCTATTTTTCTCAATCTGGTCATGCCAGAATAGCTGCTGTGCTTCAGTTTCCAATACAAAATCTGTCTCTGTTGCTCATGTAGTAAGCAGGAAACCAGCAGGAAAGAGTGAAGATTCTACAAAAATTCCTCCTTTTCCTGTATTACTGGCTGTGCTGATGCTTTCTTTGCTCAGCTCTTGTCTGACTCCTGGGCACCCATCCAGATTTACCCTCTGTCAGGAGACAAAAAGTGCCATTCATAGACTGAAAACTGGAACCTCAGTCTTGAGAGACCATTTGGCTGACAGATGTTTCTGCTCGTCTGTCTCCATCATTATTTTTTTCTCCTACTAATTTCTACCCAAGGAAGTGCATGGCACTAGTGCAAAGAAGGGAGAGGAAAAACCCACAAAAAATAAAAACATTTTAAAAGCCTTGGGACATGAAATCTTAATCAAACACTGTAGGTCTGGTTATGCCTGCAGGGGTGCATCTGTACCTCTGGTCTGGGTGGGAGTCTGCCTGCAATGAATATTTCATGCAAATCAAAGGGCAGATGTTACACAATGTCTCTCAACTCTCATTTCACAGAACAGGGAGCATCAGCAGCCCAGCGGTTTGCAGAAATGTCATCTTACAAAATTTTCAAAGTTGTGCCCCAGCCCTGCAATGAGCAGAGACATCTCTGCCCAGGGCTTGCCATCGGTGTCAAGGCCTTTGATTTAAGACCAGCAATCTTAATGAGGGATGTGTTAAAGCAGGAGGCCAGTAAAGTATTGGGCAAAGCTCAGGAGGAATTCTGCTTTCTTAATTCCTTGAGAGGATCACATCTCATCTTATTCTCACCCCCTTCACTGAGTCCCTGATGGATTAAACTATCCCATACGAGCACAAAGTTCGGTAGGTTTTGTCTTTTGAAACCATCTTCACACACACCCTCAATAAACCACCTTACACCTGGACAGCTCTTTAGCTCCTTTTCTACACCCAGTGATGGATGTTAGCACCCGTCGTCTTGCTGGCTGTGTCCCCTGTCCTCCACTGCTTCTGGTCTCCCTGCCTCTAACCAAGTACACCCTCCTGTAGGAAAGACTGGCTGTATCACTTCTGCTGTGATGAAGGGAGCTACTCACAAGGGATGTGAAATAACTCCTGAAGCTGTGCTTACAGAGAAGCTAAGAAACGAAGGAGGTATGTTGGTAGTGAAGGTGTATCTCTTGCAATCCTGTGCTGGGGTGACCATATCAGACTTTCTCTGGAAGACTTGTGACTGCAGCTGCAGCTTTGGTGCAGTCCATCGCCTGCTCAGGTCAAGCCGAAGTCAGCATAATCAGGCAGTATCTGATTGACTGATTATATAAAATAGATGAGTGTTTGTCAGCTCCTCCTCTGCTGCACAGGTATAACCAGGTACCTATACTACAGCTAAGCAGAAACCATCACCTTCCAGTTTGTGGAGACCCTTTTTAAAGGCACTAAATACATCCACTAAAGCTTGACTGTGACCTATTCAGCCCTCCCCATCAACATGAAAGAATAACTTCAGGGCGTAGCCATACTTCAAAACTTGCTGCTACCATTTACTGGGATGGGTAGTAAAGCAAGAGAGAGTGACTTAGGATACAGAGTCACCTTCGTCAAGGGATACTAAAAGCTTGGAAGATAAGCAGGTCCTCTGAGCCTTGATATTGAGCAAATTCAGGAGCAGGTTAGGTAAGTGCAATTGCTCACCACAGCAAACAGTGGAAAGTATTTAATTGTTTAGAATAAAAGATGATTCAGGAAGAGCTGTATTATAGCTCTGCCTTCTGTGAGAGATGTCCTGTTTTACTTTTTTGTGTATGACTGGCTTCTCTATGTGAGCCATGAGGCCAGAGTGTTGGTCTTGACCAGGGCAGCACAAGGTGTTAATGTGTTTGGATGGAGCAGGGCATAAAAATGAAGAGTCGTAGTTTGCCAAGCTGTGTTTCCAGGCCCTGAGGACCTCCTCCAGACCTCATGGTCCCTAGCTCGGGGCGGGGGGAAGGCCTGAAGCTCTGCAGAGGGCACTGGAATATGTAGGGCTTCTCAAGAGAAAGTGAATACTTTGAGCTGTTGTTTTTCCTCTTTCCCCCCCCAAACAGCTAGTGGCACGGGGTGGAGGTCCTTCAACTTCTGCAAGAATCAAGATAATTTTCGATGTTGTTTCAAAACAATGCCTTTTAAGGAGAAGAAATCCATGCCAGCAAGTGGTCTGCATGCGTCAGCCACCCAAGTGTCTGAAACGGTTTCCACTGTGCGGACCTACAAAGCAACTATGGAGTTGTCACAGAAGGTAATGCTAGCAAGACGTGAGAGGGGCATCTTTACACTTTTGCAAAGTTTTAATGATCTAAATAAAAGCGTGTGGAAAGAAGGAAAAGAGATGTCTGCGTCTGCAGTGCGATGTCGGTGTTGTGCTATGCTGCGCAGGGCCTGCAACCCAGCGAGGTCCCATCTCCCCTCCAGGTCCCGAGCGAGCAAGGTGTTGGGGACCCAGAGCAGGGTCAAAGCAAAGCGAGGAGGGTTTTGTCTCTTGGAGGCCTCCTGAGCACACATCTCTGCCTGGATGAAGAGGGGAAGGGGAAGAGGAAGAAGGGAGAGACTTAGGACGGTGGACGGTCCTCGGCAGCCCCCGAGGTTTCAGACCGCTCTGCTGCTGGGCTGCGTGCAGGCTCCACACCGGGATCCTGTGAGGGGGAAGGAGGTGAGCAGTGGAAATGGGAAAAATTCACAGCGGTGAATTCCTGGGCGAGGGGGACAGGGAAACTCCAGGAACAGGAAAGTTCCTCTATTTAGGACTTGTCATTTATTTTTAACATGGGGCCTTGGACACATGCACTGTTGATACTGATCTTGCAAAATGAGGGCGGAGGGGTTTCCTTGCAGCAAGGCGTCTGTCGCACCGGGCACAGGATGGGCTTGGGAGGTTTCTGATTCCAGGAATGTGACTTTTTATAGATCCTGATCCAGGAAATAAAATGACGTGGTTGATTTCTACAACTGAGATACACAACGTGCAGCCCTTGCACGCTAGGCAGAGTAACCAGAGGAGCACAGCAACAGCACAGGCACAAACTTGGAGATATGAAGACTGGAGAGAAATTACGTATTTTCATTGGAAGTCTACAGCTGAGAGGAATATGAAAATTGTGCAAAGGGGACATTAAGTTTACTAGTAACCTAACAAGTAAAACATCCTTATAGTGAGATACAAGCTCCCAAGAGAAACAGCAAAAGCCTTTGTATTTTAGCTATGCAATTTTTATAGCATTGCAACCCCTAATCAATTTTAAGTCCATCTCTCGGGCCTTTCAATGCCATGCTAGATAAATCCCTGGAGCATATTCTTAGATGATATTGTACTTGTACTAAAACTTATTAAAACACCAACAGAGGCAAAAAGCTGAAAATACAAGTGTAGTGTACATTTTTTTTCAGGATTGGAAACAGTGGCCTTAGAGAAGTAATACATGCTTGTGCTTCTACATCCACATGCCCAGCATGAAGGGGAAATGCATAAAAAGACAAAAATAGTGCAAAAGGCTTTAGGTTGGTCTGGGATGGCCACATGGCTCCACTCCACCTTCTCTTGAGGTTATATGCAAATCGTTGAAGCAGCTTATCAACTTTAATATGCTCAGGGAGTTTGCCAAAATCAGACCGCTCTAATCATCACCCTCTTTCAGCCTACTTTAATGATGAGTTAATTGCCCATGATGAGACTTTGATTTTCTTGGAATGCCTTAGCCCTTTGTAATTTTCAGGTTCTGGCTTATTCACAGGCATTTTCATGAATAACTGCAGTCCTTCTTGAGTAATAAAGGAAGACGATCCCACAAGGGAAACTGAGATATGTATTTTCTATGTGTGCATGAGGTACCTGTCCATTTGCTTCTTTTCAGCCTTTAACCAGGTTTCATCTGCCCCTGTGGAAGTCAATCCAACGAAGCCAATACCCATTTTCTCTCCAAACTGTACCTCTACATGGTATTTTCTTGCTCAAGCAATGATGCAGCTGAATGGAAAATAATCATGGAGCCAACAGTTTTCAACATGGTGTAAAGCCTATGCTGCTGCTGGAATCTAAATTGGACAGCTTGAGGCTTTGGGGCTTTGCAGCAAGGACTCTTTAAATTAGGAATGTGTAAAGACTTTCCTGTGGTTTGGCACATGGGCAACATTCCATAAATGCATCACAGAAATTAAATATAGAAAAGACCTGCTGATAGGTCTAATTTTGCTTGCATAGCACAGAATTGACTCCTATGGGACAGTTTGCATTGTTTGCTCAAGAAAAGTTTAAAGTTTCCTAGGTGATGAAGCTTCCACCAATTCTTTTCAGGAAACAATTAACACCCTAACACATCTCAGTGTCAAGAAATTTTTCTGAGATTCTTCCTACTTTTTTTTTTTTTTTCAACATACAGCTGCTAGATATATCCTACTGGACTGATAGAAATAATTTTGTTTCCACCTGAGTGCTTACACTTTCAAATTTTTCTGGAGCGCTGCATGAACTAGGCAGAGGACAGGATTATACATATTGTGATCTCCCAGTTCAATCCTTTTTTATTCCTTCACATAAGCTTTTCCCTTAAAATCCCCAATCAGCAAGTTTTTCTTTTCTAGATCCTCCCTGGTTAAATCACTGCTTTTTCAGCAAAATGGTGAAATGGATGGATGAAAGTCTCACAAGCGCAGGACACGGCATACGCTGTCCAGTGTTTTGCCTTTCTTAGAATGAACGTGCTGTAGGAGTTTTTCGTGGGCTGTAATACCCTATAGGTTGCTGAGCTGTCAGTCATTTGGGCATTTGTTTTATCTTCGACCACAAGTACAGTTTTTAGTATCAGAAAGGATGCCCAGGCTTTAGCAACCAGGGCACAAGCTCCTCTTCAGTACTTACTTGGTTCAAGTTCAATGCATAATGTAGGTGTCATCTTGGTGTTTGTGGAAAGCTTACTCATGGCATTTAGCCGCTCTTTAATTTGGTACGGTGGATAAAAGTTAGCACTGTAGCTCTGGAACGAGGTGTGTTGGCAGAAGTGCTGGGTCTGGACCTAGAAATGGAGCAGCAGTGAGGTGCCACAGCGGAAGAGAGCAGGTGAGCCAGGAGCTGAGATAACACCAGCGGGGCCGGGACCACGTTCATCGGTGCTGCTTACAGCTGCGGTAGCGCGGCACCACTCGAACACGGCTGTGCGAGCAGTCGGGACTGCAGTCAGAGCACGAGTGAGTTAAGAAAGGCTCTGATGGAGAGCACTTTTCTGAGACCTCAAAGCCACTCTCATTCATCTTTTTTCTCAAGACAGGGCACTCGCCCAGCTGCTCACTTGTACAGTGAGATGTACTCCGTTCTTTGTTAAGTGCTGTGATCTGCAAATGAAAGGTGCTATTTAATTTGGAAAATGAAACACTATTTGCATGTATGCAAATAAAATGCAAAACTGCTATTTCTGAGAAAATAATTTTAAGATTAAAAACATCGCTAAAGGAGGTCTGTTGCCTTTTGCTCCCTCACCAAACACGAGTGGAACAGTGAAGGTGATTACTCAGTTCCACTCAGGCCTGCTGCTGCTGCTGCGTCTGATGACGGATGCTAAAATACTGTACAGTGAACTTAGATGAATTTGTCTGATGGGGTCAGGTTTTATATCTTCTGAGAATAAATGTTGTCCTCTTCCCAAATTCTTCATGCCTGGCATCCCCTTCGAAGGACAGTTTGCAGGAAGGAACAAACAGGAATAAAGCAGGACGGCAGCCCTGACACCCAAATATTCAGTGCTTGAAAAGTGATAAACAAGCCCAAGCCTGACTGCAGCCAAGGACATATATATTGAGTCTGTTAAACTTTTTCTGTGCCTTCTTTACTGATTTGTTTAGCCTAACATATCTTTAGTATGTGTACAAGAGAATATGAGGCTTCTCCAGTGGGATTCATGTCACTTCACTAGAAGTTTATAAACATTTTGACAGTTTTCATACCATTAAGGTTGTTTTTATATTCATATATATGAGCCAAGCTTGTATATACTTTCAAGCGCTAAAGATTTATTCATTCTCCTTTTCACTTCCTGGAAACACAGCAGCAATTCCTAATCTGGCCAGCTTGCTTTGGGCTCTGGAACAAAGTTTTTCACAGAGATACTAAAACTGGATCAACCCTAAACTGGAAACCCATATGCTCAACTTCTACCTTATCTGTCAGCATAAGCCTTTCCCTCAGGAAGACAGTCCAAAATCATGGCTGCTATTGCGTTCTCTCATTTCTGAGGGTTTTTTTGTTATCCTTTTCTGTTTGTTTATGTTCTTGATGGATGGAATCATAGTGGAAAATGACTGATTCAGCTGGAGAAGAAACCGTAGCCTCTGCAGACTGCATCTTTCCTGTCACTCCTGGGACGCTCCCACAGTGCTCCAAGCCCAGGAGACCTTGCTGGGGCCTTCACAGAAGATCAGCGCCAGGCGCCTGCAGGAGCAAAGTCTGCAGGGTGAACAGTAGAAGCGGAAGTGCTGGCTGCCCGCGGACCGGTGGCCCTAGTTCCTTCTTCCAGGCGCAGCAGTGAGCAACCTCCTACTTCATTTTCCGAGACTGGTAGCGGTGTGGCTCATCCCCCGAGCGGGCAGGTGAGCGCCACTTCCCCGCAGTGACAGCGAGGGCGCGGGGAGATGAGTGCGTTCCGCGGGGCCCGGTGCAAGCCGCAGGCCGGAGCTGGAGAAGAAGGCAGGGCGCCCGTCTCTCAGGCGGCCAGCGGGGCCGAGGCAGCACGCTGCGCGCCTCACGCCTGAGCCGCGGCAGCCGGGCCCTCTCGGGCTGCGTGCCTTGGCTAACGCAAACGCAGCTGCAGGCCCGGGCAGCCTGGACGCGGGCGGCTTCTTCAGGAGGGCTTTGCAGAACTGGCTCCTGTGAAACACGTTTCTCACGCGTGTTTCGGAGCACGTGAGAAACGGCGCTCTGTCACGGAGCGCATGCCTTGTCCTCAGGGGCACATCGATGCTGAGAGCGTAACTGCAGGACGGTTCAGCAGGGATGGGATCCCGCTGACCCCCTTGTGAACAAGCCACTTTGGGAGGTCTCTGCTAGGAGAGGGCCTGGACATGGCCCTCACGATCTTCCTGGAGGTTGCTGAGAGAGCAAAAGAGGGAGGCGGAACGCTGGGTCCAGCAGCGGTGCGCGGTTTCTCACATCCGCTCCCCCAATGCCATCCTGCTCACATCCTCTCACCACAACCCTCCGTCCGTGTTGTCCTCCGAGTCCGTATTTCCTTCCATTGTTCCCCAGCAACAGCTTGGGCAATGCTGTCTCCCTTCCCAGCCTCACAGGCAGTCTTGGCCGTCCAGTGTGAACTGATGGATGGGCTTTAAAGAACAGAACAGAATAAACATTTGCTTCTCCTCAGAAGTTTCCCCCTCCCCAGTGCCCCCACACCCATGCGCACACTGCAGTCAGATGTCTGCCTTCTCACGCCCATCGACTCGGGGTGGAGGGTAGGAGGGTGTCAGAGAGATTCTCAAGCCATCTTGTCCCTTGAACAAATTGCGCTGCTGTTAGAGCTGCCAGCGCAGCATGGCTCAGCACTGAGCTCCTGGGCTCTACTTCCCAGCTCCTCACCATTTCCTTCCAAGCATTAGACATGAGCGATATTTGCCAAGGTGCGGAGCACCTCCAGCCAGAGTCCTAAAGGCCAAATGGAAGCCAAAGTCCTTGGAGTTTATTTCTCTTTTCTCCCCTCTTTTCCTCCTTTATCAGCCAACATTGGTTTGCCAGTGAAGATAGGCAGAAGGAATCAGCAATCCTGAGCAAACTAGGGACGCTTGTTCAAACCAAATGCCCCCAATGATTCCAGCAATGAAAGCCATCTGTGTCCAATTTAATTACCCTGACAACCTGAAAAACTGTGAGAAGTCAAAAGATGGTCTTTTTTTACTTTTTAATAGTTTAATTTCAAGCTACCTAAGGTTAATTTGAAATAATAGATACATACAATAGGGTTGTCTTGTTTGTTTTTAACTGTAAACAAACCAGAAGAAGAAAAAAATTGGTTTGGTTTCATTTCATTTTGTTTCATTTCTGAAATGATTTGGCCTTGGTGCAAAAAAGTAAGAAAACAGAAACAAATATGTTATTGTTTCTGTTAATTTGTCATGGGAGCCACAAAAATCCATTGCTGAGATTGTTTTATTCCTAACTAATGTCTGTTAACTCTACAGTGTTCCACAGCGATCCCGTAAAATCCTTGGGAATATGGACAGCAGAAGAGCTGCTCATTCTATCCAAACGCCGATGTGATGAGGAAGAGTGTCAACATGACCATCTTGCCACAAGCTCAGTTACAATTGCTCATTCACCCTGATGCTCTTACCGGCCAGGCAAGCATCCTCTGTGCTTCATGGTGCCCCAAGACTTGCGCAGGGGTGGACTTCTATTTCCTAATAGTGCAATGGGCCTCGCCATTCAAGGAGAGATGACGGCAATCATTTAGACGTGCGCATTTCTGCATCTTTGCAGAAATCTTTTGGGGATTTCTGGCTTCCTGGAGAGCTCTCAAAGCTACCCCACCTTTGGCAGCATGCAGGACAATGGTGTTAGAGGGCAAGATTAAAATCTTGGAACACTTCCATGCTCTTTTTCAGGGTGAGTGAGGTCACAGGCGAATTAGCAGGTTGTTGTAAGGAGATCAGGACTGTTTCTAAACATCTATCATTTTCCTATGAGGGGTTTTTACCACCCCAATAAGCAACTGGCCAAGGCAGGAGCTGGTTGAGGGAAACGTTTTCATCACACTTTGGCCAACCCGGTCCCCAGTAATGCTTCGAAGGGTTAGACAGCTTTGCAAAACTCCTCCACCCAATTCAAAGCACTGTGACTAACCCTCATGCATACAGCCCGTTTCCTCAAAACAGCAATCACAGGTTGCAGTCAGCAGGCAAAACCTTCCGACAGGAGACTAGTCATGCCCAAGCAATGAGCTCAATACAAGCAGTTCAGTGCAGCATGGCGGAAGGAGTGTTAACATGGGTGTGATACCCTGCTGAGGAATTCCTGTGTCACTAAGTAATTATTTGTAATAACTGAGAGTAACAATTTCCATATGTAGGGCCCAAAAACAAGAACTACAAGTCGGGAGATGCCTTCTCCAGCTTATTAGATGAGAGCAGGGCTTCCACCTCCTCTAAAATAAGATCTATCCTGTTTTCTATTCTGGTCTCCATCACCCCACCAAAATAAAACCAGTTGAAGACAGACATGTCAGTGAGCAGAGCTGGAATTTTTGCTAGAGGTTTGGGGTGGGGAGGGGTTGGCATGGACTGAACTCCCAACACCATGATCGTATTTTACTGACTAAGGAGCCTGGACAGATGCACCTTTCACTTGCAGTTTAGATGAAAGCCTTGACTGTCTCCTCCAGGATGGCGAGTTTCCCTTGGTGAGATGGGGAAGCCCCTGAGATGAGCCTCCCGTATAGTGTTCAGGCTTTTTCAGGACTGTCCAGAATGTGGAAATTCAGAAACAGTGAAACTGAGGGGCACTCACAAACTAAGAAAGCGAGACTGAGAGTTTACCAAGGGCTTCCACGCAAAGCGGTCTGCGTGCTTCCCTGCACAGAGGGATTTTCCCTTATCCATCCCTCAGAGAGCTCCTTTGTCCAGCTGGGCAGAAGAAGCCAGGAAGGTAAAGGTTAACGCCAGTGATGTCATTTAGCTGAATGGTGTCTTTTTTCCACCCCCATGGCCCCCCCGCCACACACACACAGTTTCACGCATGCACACATCCTGAAGCAAGAGGCAAGGAATTCCCTGCACTGCCGGAGGGCAGGACATGGGCCAGGACCTCCAGTGACACCCCAGGCCGGTGCGTCCTTCTCCCGCCATGCCCCCGCGCCGGCACCACCTTCGACCCTCCCCAGCCACGCTGAGAGCCGGGTCACTGCAACCAGGGACACACGCACCGATGTTTTTCTGTCCCTCTGTCCACAGCATCATCCTGGCTGTAGCTGGCCCAAATCCCCTGGCTCCCAGCCAGGCCACAGGGGTGTTTCTTCCCCCTCTCTCTGCCAAAGCAAATTGACTTCTGACACCTCCCCTTACATTTTCATCCTTTAAAGGGTGGAAAGCTGAAAGCCTGGCTTCGCTGTATTCACTTCCATGCCTTCTCGGTACTCTCCCTCCCGGATGTTCAACAAGATCCCTCGGGGAAGACCGGGCACTGGGTCATGAGCAGGTCGCTGCTTGCGGGCAGGGCAGCGTGCAGTGAGCGCGGGCACACGAGTGTGCTGCGGACCGCAGCTGCGCGCACGTCGGCGCTGCGCCTGCCGCGGCCCAGGGAAAGCACTGCTGCCCCGGGAGCGTGCCCCCAGCTTCCTTTGCAACCGCCTGGCGTTCAGGCTCCCTGGGCCTCAGCCACCCTGCGCTGCGCAGCACGGGGAACGATCCCCGCCTCCTCCTCAAATGTTTGGTGAAAAGCACTGTTTGGGTCCTACTTGTTACAAGTAGTGCCTAAAACTGACAATAAGTAATATTTTGATAATTACGTAGCATTTGTTCCTGCAAGAATCCGTCCCCACAAGTCCTGTAGCAAAACAGATCTTGGAAAGCCGCTCTAGAAGAATCCATTAATCATATTGAACCGGCACAGGACCAAAATATTTCCCCTCTCTGCCTCTAAACCTTCCTGATGCTTTTTTTCATGTTGCTTCCTTGTCATCTCAAAAAACATTGGAAATTCTTAGAAATAGGACTCTATCTTGAGGCTTAAACTATTCAAAAATGCGCAGTGCAGGAGTAGTCAGGCCTCCCAGTTTGATCCTGGCAAGTCTTTACAGTGCCAATTCGGTAATTCTTCCAGCAACTGGGAAAAAAACCTGTTCAGGACCCCTTTTACCCACCAGTAAAAAGCGTTGCACTGGGAGGAAGAGACCAGTTAAGTGCGCAGTGATGCACACCCCAGCTCAGCTCCAAGAGGAAGATCCCTTCCGTACTGAATTCCCAGGCAAGGACTGTGGAGCCATAGCCTGTACCAACAAGCTGTCACCAAAGGCGCTGATGTTGCTGCCCTAGGACTTGCAAAGGTATTGTGTGATCGAGATGAACCAGAGGCCTGCGTCACAAACGTCATTTGAATGGTTGACTTCATCCTGACTTGCTGCGCTTATGATTTTTGCTTCAACAGTGCTATTTTCCACTAGAATCTTGTCACATTCCGGCCATTTGACATGCCCATAAAAACATAATTTTAGCCTTCTCAACTCAGTAACCCTCTAGAAAGTAAGCTGGCTGAATTCACAGGGTTAAGAGAGCTAAAGGATGCTTTTTATCCCAGCCATCGCTTACCTCTCTCTCCTGGAAGAAACTGCTGGACAGCTGTGAAATTACTATTTCATGGGCCACCATGCCACCAGGTTTCCAGCTGGAATCAATGACAAAGCTTGGAAATAAATTGCTGACTGCTTTGAGCAAGAGGATCAGGAAACCCAGCCCAGTTCTGAGCTAGAAAAACAACAGAAACAACCCCCACCAGCCACCACACCACATACCTCTCACATCAGAGCACTTCCTGCAGCCTCCCTGACTGCTCACGGGGCTGCACATTTAGTTCTACAGGTGCAGGACAGAAATTGTCCATCTCAGTGCCATCTCAGAAATTATCTGAAAGAAGATGAGATTGTTGGCTGTTGAGCAAGGAATGGTCAGGGCTTTTAGCACATGGAAGGCTTGGAAGGTAGAGGAGAGCCCTTGCAATAAGGAATTGTCTGAGTCATTTAGTGGCCCAGATGGACATGTATGTCTCTTTCTGTCTTGCAAGCTACACTTGATTAGAAAGTTTGTTGAAGGCTTGTACATAGCTTGGAAATCAGTAGCCCTATTACCACTTGCCTGATGTTCCACAATGGTGGTTGTTACCGATTGAAATTCAGGTTTGATGAATTTGTAATGAGTGTGCTGCGTAGTGATGGCTGTCAGTAGGGCAACATGATGAATCTGCACATGCAAGGGCAGAATATAGCTGGCCAGTTGACATTGGAAAGCATTTGTGGTGGAGTTGGGCTTCAGAGATCACCTTTGGGTCATCATATATATGAGGTGTTACAGGCATTGCAGCACATGTGTTGTGAGTCATTAGGCACTAGTTCTTGCAATGGTCCCTGGAAAAGCTCTTGCAGTACCCCAATCATTACTAGCAGCAGTCTGATGTTGCAAAATATCTGGACCATATGAAAGACAGCGAGCATCAAAGGTGTCACTCCAAGAGCACACTGGACCATTGCAGCTGTATTCTGAGAATCATTCACTAGCAGCGTGAACTTTCCAAGTTGGAAAAAAACCACTGGCCATTTATTTGGGGGTATGAAGGATGCCTATTAAGCAGCTATTGCTGTTAATACTAAACATGTTCATTTCCAGGACAACTTTTTCAATAGCTCGAATAGCAAATGAGTAGTATGAAAGGCTTCTGCCAAAACATTTAGACTTTGAACATTTTAAATGATAATTTTTTGGCAGCACTGTTTTCTTTTAATTTTGTTTCTTTAGCTTCTAAACCATTAGCATTGAATCTCACTGTGCCCTTTCATGGGGGGCAGAAAAACTCAAAGGTAAAAAAATATATCCCGAGATCTTAGCCCTGTGGTAGATATGGGCATGATCATTAATCTCAGGCAGATTTGTTCCATAGTCCACATTTTCAGTCTTCAACACTCAAGAAGACAGGTCCTGACATATCCACTGTAATTGCTGCATGAGTGCCAGGAAGAGCCTTAGCATCTTCAGAGCTTATACATTACAAGTAACAAATTACCTTTGTAAAATTGGAAGGAAAATCCAGATAATTTCAAATAAATGTCGCACTACCTGTATCACAGGTACAGGCCAAGTGCTGCCTTTATATCTGCTTGGTGAACAGAGCTTCATGGTCTTTATCTGTCCCTGAATTCGAATATGGAAAATTGCCATTTGCTGTGTGCCATTTCAAAGTGGTTTGCTTATCTATAGTGATGTGTCCACACCTGGCCGAGGTTTGAGGACCATATAACTTTTTCTTAGGTAACTGATCACCAGTTACCTGGTGATCAGCCCTGGCCTTCCCACCCAGCTCCCGTACCACATCAGTTTATGTAGACCTGTGTCTCGTGGTAGCAGCAAGAACCAGATGCTACGAGGAAGGTGACTCAAGTCTGCGTATGCTATCTTTCCACCAGGGTTTGAGTGGTTTTCAGTTCTTGTGCTTGTGCTTTTTGTGGCAACCCAGCTATGAGGGGCATGAGGCTCTGACTGACAAAGCCACATGGGTGATAACTATGGAACCAATTGCACTTGCAAAGATTCACAGTTTCACCATGCCGGCAATATCTTGTGGTATAGCCTATACGGTATCTGCTCTTGGAGCACTTAGGCAGTAAAGACGATCAGGCTTCTCATGGAGATTAAATGCTCTGAAATTGTAGTACATTATAAAACATGGCCAAAAACTATAAACTGAATAGTCTCTCTCCATGGGTCTTACTCCTAGGGAACCTTCAATAAGACCCAGCTGAAAGAAACCAGCAGAGAACCATTTTATGCAGAGATGCCCAACATCCCCAGAGTTTGTCTTTTTTGAATAGTAAAGAGGAGCTAGTCCATTGTTCCTTAGAGATCTCAGATGTATTCTTAGCTTTGTTTTGTAGTAAAACAAAGCTTTTACTATAAAACCAAATATGTTAATTTTTTCTTAAGCTTTGGAAAAGTTTCAGCCAGTCTTTTCTGGAGTTTTGTCATCTTAAGGTAATGAAGTTTCTACAGGTTTCATAAAAGGATATGATCTAGTTCATCCCTTATTTGACGTAATAGAAAACATAGCAGATTGTGACTGAAAGAGAAACAAGAATTATCTTTCCCTATGGATCATGGATCTCATTGTCCATTTAAAAAAAGAATGTATTTATGACAGTACTTTACAATCTCAGACAAGACCTTGTGCTGACAAGTGGATAGCTTCGCCCACCTCCTTCACATTAGCAGAAACCTAACCTGCTTTATATACTCCAGACAAACTCATGTTCTTGATCATATACAGTTTGCAGCAATTTTTCCAAAAAGAATAAAAAAAGAAAAGGATTGTCCATGAACTAATGAACTCTGCCTCATCTACTCCTCTTTGTCTTGCAGGAGATTATGAGGGACCATCTCTTGCTTTGTGCTTGTGTAAAATTTAACACTATGGCATTATAACAATCCAATCGGTAATAAACTGATTAATAATAAAGGTGATGTCAAAACCAGATGGGATCATTTGACAACTTGTTTAGCTAGCACGGGCACAAAGGACCAAGTCCAGTGTCCAGTGGAAGGCAGCTGTGAACATATATGCAGTTCAATGAACTTCACCTTAACCGATTAAGGTTCTGAAGGTTAAGAATCCGTTAGCTTTGCCATAACTGTAACCAAGATGCATGTGGCCAGGTCGAAGGCACAGATGACTAGAAAAGCACTCTGTGACAGACTGGTGCAAGAAAAATGCCTTGCCAGAACCTGTTCTTCCTCTGTTTCTGGTGCAACTTATTCTATTACCAAGCAGTGACTAAGACGACATTCCTTAGCTGCACACTGCTATGGTGAGGACATCTCATCCCAGTTTGTAACAAGTTCAGGGCCTAGAGGTAAAAGTGCTGCAAAACATCAGAATGTGCCAACTGGCCTTGGAAACTGGGAAAAGAGCTTATAAATATGCAGGGACCTCCATGTGTTCCTGGGACCACATAGCAAGAAGACAGAGAAACTCAAACATATATGGAGAGGAATGTCTCCCCTCCTCCCTTTGCATGTGCCTCAGTCAGGATGTTTGTAGAAGAAGAAAGTTAGTTGAACAATAAAACCCATATGTCAGATGTTGAAAGGAAGTCTGGAGTCAAACACACCAAAAGAAAAGACTGAGACCAGTTCATCCTTATGATAAGATTACCCACTCAAATATGCACATCACAACATCCTTGTTGGGGGACCAAACTGATAATAGTAGCAGTGTGGAACTTGGTGCTTTGAACTTTTCACCCAAGAATTGCAAAGCACTTTACAATAAAGCCTAAATATATCCTTATGTGAGATGGGAGAGGCTGTGAAGAGATAGCTTTTCTTATTTTGAGCATGAAAAACACACAATTCCATTACAACACAAAACAGAAAGTTCTAATTCACCTGGAAATAGTACTTTCAATGAATTTTAATGGAATTATACCCAGTCAGACTCCAAGGCCAATGGACTTGCATGTCTTCACACTTAAAAAGAGAGTTCCTGTGACCTTTTGTAGTTACATTTTTAATACCAAAGATGATATTAAAAAATGGACTCAGAAGTCCCCACTTCAATAAGCATTTCATTATTTATTCGAAGTGGAACAGTGAGTTCCTCCTAGATAAGGGAAAAACCAATAGCCTCAAAAAGGGCTTTCGAAGACTGAGTTGAATCCAGGGCCAGAGGGAGCTTTATCCGAAGATCAAGCTACTACATGACTAACTCCCGACCTTCACAAAGATGTGAGTGTGAAGAACTGGACAAAAAAAGCTCATGAGAGTCAAAAGCTTTGCCATGAGTCCTTGAAGGTTTCCTGCTGTTACTATGGCCAGAAATGCTCCAAAAGCAACTTTTCTTAGCACTTTCTTTGTTTAGGGCTACATTCATTCACCCCTCAAATAACAGAGCAGGGAGAAAAGTGTTGTGGACCAAGTCTGGCAAGCCATAATTTGAAATGACATCTAGGCACTGGGAGGTTTTACATCTGAGTACTTGAAAATGTTCATAAAATTTTCTTCAGATTCATTAGTTTTGGCTGAACAAATGTTGGCCTCTCATCTGTCTGTGTGGGAAAAGCTCTTGCTAACAGGGTTTCTTTTAACATGTAACCCAAAAGTAATTAAGCTCCTAATTGATTAATCTTTGAATGAAGTTCTGGCAGTGACAGTCCCTGGCAAAGACAGTCAGCAGTCCTATCTGGACAGGGGCTGTCAGGCATTTCCAGAAAACAGCATCGAGCATCTCTCGAAGTTCACGACCACTGCTCCTGCTCCTTCTGCCCTCCCCACCACCCACCAGCCCCTTTTCATCTTTCATTGCTGTAGGCAGCTTAAAGAGATTTTAATGTCCCGGAAGTGATCCTGATGCCAAATTTCTCTATTAAAACCATCTCCAGGCAACAATCAGGTTTGCCACATGCCTGTTGCCCTCATCACTTTCAGGCAGTCGCAGCATATCAAGGATTGGGGCTGGTTTCCTTCCGTGCCTTTCGCTCCTGCTGCTACTGTCCCCAAGTTCAGGAAGAGCTGTAAACAACGAAGGGAAGATGAAGGGGAGGGTCTGTGCATCTTTCTTTATCTCATCTGGCAGTTAATCCCTTGCCAAATGCATCAAGCCAAATGAGGAGGGGAAGAGGCTGGTGAGACAGACATGTGGTGTCTTCAGATCCTGTGGCTTCCCTGCTGCATTTATTTTTCTTCTGTATTTCTATAACAAGCTTGAGTGAGTGACTACGGCCCGGGATGAGGAGTTAGCAGCAAGGGCTGTTACACTCCCAGCCTTGGCACTGACCACCCAAGGGTTTTCGCTCCCGTCTTACCCTTTGCCTGTATTTTCAGAGTCCCTTTAAACTGGCCAAAGCTGGCTTCACCACCAGAAGCAGCAGTCCTGACACAGGGTTTGCGTGGTGCTCCCAGCGGGGCATCTTATCCCAGCTCAGCTCAACCCAGCAAAAAAGCATATATATTTTGCTATGAGATCAGGCCTGTAAGTGGCTGTGTAAGCCAGCTCACAGTGATGGCTACCAGGGCATCTCTCGGTCTTACTGTGCTAGAGTCTGAGCTCTTTGGGATAGGGGCTCTGTTTCGCTGTGTGTGCAGCCCCTAACGTGATGAAGCGCTGACCTCGGTGGGTGCTTGGACCCTGTACAGCATCACTGATCCTTCAATGGCAAGGTGCACCTTGCTAATAAAATACACCGACACTAAAGGTAAAGCAAGGAGCACTAGGTCTTAAGCGCTTTGTAACACATTCGCTTGGGCTCTGTATGGGGTTGGCACTGCAGTGGTGAGGTCTGGGGCCACTGGAGATGAGGAGTAAGGGAAAGTGTGGATCTGCCGTGAGAGGGCTGAGGAGCTCCGTTATGAATGGTGGTCCCTGGTTTGTGTCTGGCTGCTGCTGAGTGGACAGTGGTGGAGAGCCAAAAGTGTTCCCAGCTGATGACTGGCACAGGAGCTCTTCATGGGGGATTCCTGAGGGAAACAGCTCAGAGACACTGCTGGAAATCTCTTCTAGTCTGTTGTGGGCCTATAGGCACCTTATCACAGTATAGAAATGCTCCATGCCTCCAAATTTGCTTTTCTAAGGAAGAGATGGCTTATATGGGCAATGTCCTGCTTATGATCTTATTTCAGGGGGGGCTGTCATCTGGCTCCCCCCCCCAAGATTTGGTTCTTGGGATCAGATCCTTGGCTTGCACAAGCTGGTGATATTTCTTTGACTGCACTGAAGCTGCCCGTGAGCTGTGTCTGATGGTCTCAGATGGCCTCCCTCACCACTGGTCCTCTCCAGCCCTTTTGCCATCACCCTCAACACGGAGATCGAGTGCTTTACCATCCATGCAGACACTCCCGTCTTGTTCTCTTCCCCTCCATGCTCATGCAGTTTTGCAGACAAGGTAGATGTCACAGGAAAGTGTGTGCCGGAAAACTCGTTGTTGAAGTTGCCTGTGCCAGATTTGTTCTGGCAAAGAAGAGAGGGGCTTTGCGAACACTTTCACAGTCCTTGAGTGGCAAAGGACTCAAAGGAGTGGCAAAGTGGCATCCCACATCTCCCAAGCCTAAGCGTGCGTCTTCCTCTGGGTGCACGGGCAGGAAGCAGTAGTCTACAAGTAGAAGTAATTTTGGGCGAAGACTTGGCTCTCCTGCGTTGTCTGTGTGGCTGCTCTCAGCAGGACAACTTCCACTCCAAATGTGTTATTGCAGTGAATAAACGGGAGTTGGGTGGGGTTGCAGGGGCTGTGTGGACAATAAAAGGAAATGCCTCTGCTCTGCATATGCTCTGGAGAGGCAGCGTGTCTGTGTGTTGGGCAAGAGGGGATGTTGTGCGAGACAGGGTACGGAGGGGAGACGTCTGCGTGAAAACCAGAGGAGAAGAAAGTATTTGTGAGAGTGTGGGTGGGTGAGTAGTGGCAAGGGAGTGGGAACAGGACGAAAAGAGGCTGTGTATGGCTGTAAAGAGAGAGTCTGCTCGAAAAGGACTGGGAGCAGAGGGGGTGTGTGAGGCTTGCAAAGAGGAGATGTGGGGCAGAATGTCTGTGGGTGGCACAGAGGTGGATGCAGTGCCTGCACCACGCTGCCAAACAGAACACCCCATCCCGGATGCTCTGACCGCCTTTTCCAATCCCATGAACTACACCATTATTTTACCCCATTAACACTCTATATCCAGTGCCCTCTTCTGAAGCAGAAAAATTGTGGTATTACAGCCTGGGGAGGGTGCCAAGGTTCAGCAAGAGCTGTCCATCCCTTCAAACAAATAAACATTGCATCTTTTCAAAGCTCCCTTGAGCGAGCAGCGAGACTTCAGAGTTGCTGTAGTGCTGGTAGTTTGAGGATCATTATGGAACAAGCTCTCCAGAAATGTTTCTCCTGATTTTTGAGTCAATGAGCCATCTTCTTCTTAACAAATGTATTCACACGTACTGGTGTTACTACAGGGAAAACAAAAGCTTCTTCTTTCATTGCAGTAGCCTTGCAGCCACACTCTTCCATATGACTTTGACGCTTTGCAGTTCAAGGCTTTGTTTCTTCTGGTTAAAAAAAAATAATTAAAAATTGGTTTGGGTTGGAGATTGCCCCAGCCCACATGGCTTGGACCAGGATGCAGCTGACCCCCAACAACCTGGGGTGCTAACAGCTGACATTTAAGATTGGACCCTTCTCTAAGCCAGGTTCCTGAAAAACAGTCAGCATGTACCAAGTAGACTGATAAATAAAATTAGCTCATTTGAAGCCAAAATAGAGAAAAAAACGAGCTTGCTCATCAATATTCTGCAGAAAGTGAAAACAGAAATAGTGACCTAGTAGGAAGCTGTATTCAAGATTCCAGAGGATCGTGGTAATTTGATATTTACACTGACTTCATGAGTTTGGAGTCCTTCTGAAAAATCAGACCAGAGCAACACACACTTTGTCTTAGCCCCTGCATGCAATCTCCACGCCTAGCTGCTGTGGCTCTGGTTTGCAAAGGGTGTCTGTTTGTTCCCTTGGCAGACTCTAATTGGCCTGGATCAGCTTCAAATAGGAGGGAAAATGTTAAAAAAAACACAAAGGGAGTCTTCAAAGGTCCTGAACATTATGCCTAGGTGGTGATCTCATGGCAGCAATGACCTCAGAGGTGTGTTTGGCTTGGTTCAAATCCACAGAACTGCCTCTTGCCAAAGATATTTTAAGTGGGACAAAAACATCTGTAAACACACCCGTCCAAAAACACATGCTGCATACAGTCGCAAACATACATCATGTGTCTCACGTACACTCACATATGCTCCTCACAGAGAGCGTGGGCTCTGCAGTCGTAGTCAGCATGTCATCGCTATTTATCACACAGCTCAGGTGCCCCAACACAGGGCTCAACTGCAAATGAGCTCAGAGCTCATCAGCTTGTACCCCACGCTGTGCAGTACAGCTATCTCCTGCGTAGTTCATCGTCCTGAATCCCAGATGGGGAACTAGGCCAGGCTTTCAGTACTTTTATTTCCAGTTAAAATCAGTTCTGGGTAGGCCATCTGAACTTTGCTGCACTCCTCACAATTAACCCGCTTCCATGGAGAAGGAAGCTGTTCCTGGGTGTCCGGTTTTCCAGGCTGACCACAGATTCTGAGGTCCACTTGCCTTGCCCAGCTCATCCGCTCCCAGCTATCGTCAGACAGTATAGGAAAAAGAAATACATGGCAAAAGGTACATGTCTGTACTGACAGGTGACTTCTGTCAGTTAAGCAGAAAGCAAAGCAAACTTGAAATTAAAATCCCAGTCCTCTTCAGACCAAATGGTGCTCCGACAGACAGTATTTAATGTTCATGCTGCAGTAAAGATTGTTGACTCCATTCCCTTGCTTTGTCCCTGTTGTACCAAGCACGGCACACACGGGGACTAGTAACAGCTATGTTCGCGTGTTTCCAAGGTCACATTTACACACTGCTAAGCGTGAACATGAACCTAAATGCTTGCTTTGTGCCTTCCCAAATTGTGAGGAATGCAGATATCCGGATCTGTATTCCCCATCTGACTTCTCTGTTTGTAGCTCAGCAAGTTTGAAACGGCCACACACTTAAGAGCAAACAATCCTACAGAAGCCCAAACTGTCATCTAGTATCAATGGCAGAAATAGGACAAATGGAGAGGCTCAGAAAATGAAGTACTCAACAGAAGCTAAATTTCTGGAGGAACACTAGGAGTTGATCCTGTAGATTCAGTGTGAAATACTGGCACAGTGTCACAGAACCATAGAATAATATAGGTTGTTGGGGACCTCTGGAGGTCATCTGGTCCAATCTGCCCCTCAAAGCAGATGGAGCTAGATCAGGTTGCTGAGGGCCTTGTTCAGTCAAGCTTTGGATATCTCCAAGGATGGAGACTCCACAGCCTTGTCTGTGTTTGACTAACTTACCCTCACAGTGAAAAAAAAAATTCATGTTTGGTAACTCACATTTGCTGCTTGGCATCCTACCACTCTGCATTTCTGAGGACAGCCTGACTGCCTTCTCTATACCTTCTCCCTAGATACCGTAATATTGATGCAGCTCTGCCCTACAGGTGACAAAGTATGGAACTGACACTGCAGCAGTGTAAAAACAGCAAAGAGGGGAGCTGGAAGGAAGGTAATCAGAGCCTCGGAAGAATCTGATCCTAGAAGCTGATGAAGAGTGGAAGGAAACAAATGGAAGTCCTATTTGTTTTCTGAACGTTGTGCTCCTCACAGCCATGACTATTTGATGGTGGTTGCTCAGAACTGCTCCCAGCAATGACTGCAAGGAAAGCACAGGTTGATCCCACAGGGAGCCCCGAGTGCTGTGCCTGCCTGACGTTCTTGCTGCTCAACACGTGCAATAAATCATTTTCACAAGCTGCTGTGCATTCCTCTCCAAACACACACAGGATGCGCCGATCGCCTCTTTTCCAAAGGCTAAATCATGTATGCGGGGCCAAGGCTGGAAGCTGGCAAGAAGAACAGCCCTGTCTGCGTGGGCAGAGTGCTACCATGGCAAAAGCTCAGACTCTCAAAAGCACATATTTTCCCATAAATGGCCGGTCACTAAGAAGCAGTCACCGTGAACTGATACGGGCATAGGGAGGAGCTGCAATGTCCGTCCGTGATGAGGGAGCAGCTCTGTGACAAGCGTGGACTGCACGATAGCATTGCAGGTGTCTTCACAGCCACTGAAGTGCACAGAGACGGTGCCTGGGGCACTGCAGCCGGCATGCAGGGCTTGAGACTTCCACCTGCCCCGCGCCCCTCGAAGGACACGCAGCAACCGAACCTCAGCCGCGGCGGCTGCTGGCACCCTTCTCCCTGCGTGCCGGCCCTGCCCGCTGAGCCGCTGGGCGCTGGGGCAGGGCAAATGAATCGAGGACTCACCAGCTCCTGTGGGAACGGGGCCCGTGGGCACCACCATGCTTCTCCCCTCAGGTGGGGAGCACCAAGGAGCCAGGGCAGCTTCACGCTCAGCGTGAGGTGAGAAGAGCTTGGGAAAGTAACAGGGAGCAATTCACAGGCGGTCGATTTAGAGACCCCTTTTAGCACATGTAGGTTGGCAGCAACTCCCTGAATGTCCAGACCAAGAAGTGCAGACCTCTGACTGCAGCCTCCCTTGGGCATGACAGCGTGTGACGATATCCCCCGAATTAAACAAACCACCTTTAAATAGATAGAATGTACCAGTATACTCCAACAACCGTAGCAACTTCTTTCTGAACTATTTTAGAAAATGCATAGCTTTAATCACCTGTTTAAAGTTTTTTTCAAAAGCTGTGGTGCATAGTGAGTGTTGAAAAAGCTCCCTTCTAACATTAAGCATATTTTCTCTCAAAGTGACACGTATTTCAGTGTGGTATTATGGCAGATATCAGCCACCACCAAGGTGAGGTTACACAACAACATCCACTGTCATCCAAAGTTTGCTTAGGACCCTTCCACTGAGTATTTGACCCCACATTTCCCATGCTTGCTTTCTCTTAAGAGAGGTTGTTTTGTATCGAAACTGGGAACAAAATCCCAGTAGGTATTTTCAAGCTCAAGGAAAGTGAAACGATACAAACCCAAACCCCCAGTGTGCAATCTTCCCCTCTGCAAAAATATTGAGGTTGTACTTTTTTCAAGAGGCCTCCAGCAAGGAGAGATGAAAGGCAGTGCTCAGGACCAGGTCTGGGAACAGGACTTAATCCAAGGCCACTAAATCTCTGGCTGCGATGCATGTTACATTACACTGAGACAGGAGGAGGGTGGAACCTGAAGTGAAATTACTACCGGTGCTTGAAAATTCCCCCTGAGCGTGCTCTGGGCATCTGTTAGAGTGTTGTAATGGACTTTTAACAAAGCTTACTCTCCTCTGTCCTATGGGTCAAGTCAGGGTTTCTGCTGGGATAATTGCATGAAAAAGACTTCCCAAAGCAGAATCCTCAGAAAGACTGTCCTTTATTCAGGAATCAAAGTCACAGGTCTCCCAGCATCGAGGGAACTCCTGCATTTCAGCTGCACTCAACAAGAAACAGTATGTGAGAACAACATGCTGGGGAGATGCTCATTTCAGCTGGGAATCAAGCCCTGGGTTTTGTTCTTTTATTCCACCTGAGATAAAGCAGTCACAAGCTAAATAGACATATTTCTGCCCTTTCAAACCAGCTTTGTGTCAAACTATTTCCAGACAGGCAATAACAAGAACAGGCACGGGAAGAGAGCCTTCCTCATGCCATCACTATAAAAGATCTAAAGACCTGTTCTGCAGTTCTTTCACTTTCCAGTCTCTTCTACATCTGTGCAAAACTGTTTAGAAAACAGAGATTTTCTAATCTGGTGGCTTTCTCCTCTGAGTCTGCAGGACTCTAGGTATGAAATAGAAGCAAGGCAAAACCTAGTTAATCACGTTGCTTAAAGTCATGGCCCAAATCTCACTGTGTTTACTCATGGGATTAATGTTTCATTGAAACAGAGGTACAGGGAGGAACCGATGAATTATCCCACTGATTTCAGTGGGTTGTGGATTTGTGCATGGGTATTTCCAGCTACTCTTACAGCTAAATGAAGGTTTAACCACATTGGAACTAGCTAATCTAGTGTGCATGGAAATGCAAAAGATGAGATTCCAAAAGCAACAACACCTTGGCCAAATAGCACAAGCAAGGTGCTTGATTAACGGCGTGGCAAGACACACGGAGTGTTTATATTGCAAACAGGAGCACGACTCCAAGCTGGAGGTGGTTTTAAAAGATCTTTATATTGTCTGATTGTGTTCACTCTAGGTAGGGGCAGGGGTGGGGTACCTATGGGAGAACATCACATATGTTGTAGACACATTTTTATCCTGGCCTAGCAGCAAAACTATGTGACATCCCACTCAAATAGTAGCCACAGAGTGAGGGAACCTGTTGCTAATTGGGCAAAAAACCTTTCACAAAGCAGCAAGTCAGTCATGAGAAGTAAGGCTCATCAGGCTGAGGGTAAGAAAGGGCAATGACTGGGAACTGCATGGGAAATGCATACCTGAAGTGGTGGTGAAGAGGACTGTGGCAAGAAGGGCCTTTTTGCCCTGAGGAAGGAAAGAAAAAGGAGTATCTGCTATTTGGAAACATATTGCTTTTAGTAGCCTTCACTCTCTTCAGACATGTCAGATCATTGTACAGACATCCTTGTGGTATTTTCAGCCCTGAATGAAGCTACAGCAGACAAAGGAACCAGGCAAACAGGATGCCTGCTAAAGGAAACACGATGTAAATCAGGGAGAGGAGTACACAATGCCTATAGGATGTATTCTTTCTATAGCAGGGGCCAGCTCAACCTTTGGCTTGAGAACAAGATCCAGCCTGGGCAACCACGTTAAGTGACATTGTGTAGGGAGGATGTGATGGGCTAGCCTTCACGCATCAAAGGTTATCATCAAAATTCATGGCACAGGAACACAGACTTTTGTACAGATCTGATCCATGCCCCAGCTAACTCAGTTTCCTGCTCTGAGCCACAGCCTATGACTTAATGCTTGAAGGGAAGGAGGAACTTCCCTGGGTTTCAGCTCGCTGACAGTGCAGTGCTAGACACAGAAAAGTTTCTTAGCTGATCCCTGCATTTGTTCAGCAAACATCTAATTAGGACCACTAGACATCAGTGCGTTACAAATGTAGGTAGCAACATCAGCAGCACGGCAAAGGCAGTTGTGAGTGATGGAGTATTTCTGCAGCACTGCAGTATGGAAAGCAAACCCAGGAGCACAGTGAACTTATTTGTTCATCCTGTGTGTTGGCAGACTCTTTCAAATAGTTTCTCTGCACTATCAAATAACAACTCCAAAAAAATTAAAACAAAATATTCCTATCTGTTGAGAAATTTACTTTTGTTCAGCACTGGCCTGTCTCTGCTTGAGTCACTCGTGTCAGACAGAGACCTCATCACTGCTGCTCATGCAACAGGGTCAAGGAGACCTGACAGCAGCAAAATTTTCAGCCATGTCCCATAAACAAGGGAAGCATTCCAAGCTCTTCCTTGCCTGCACAGGAGGATAAGGACTGGACTACATGATGTTTTGAAACAAATCCATAACCAGCAAAGGAAACAACTGCATTGGAGCGGAATCCCTTGGCTGATTCTTTATTTTCTAATGTGGATGGGGCCAGAGGTGTGGAATTGGGTCCCTCTGAGGTGCCTGCCATGTGATAATGCGCAGTTTGCATCTTTCCAAAGCACAATGATTTGGAATAACAGTTGCAAAGGAATTTATCTTGAATAGCCTTTTGAAAACAAATTCTCAACTGTTGGGGTTTTATTTCTGGGCGGTTGTTGGGTTCTTTTTTTTTTTGAGGACTCGTTAAAAACTTACTCCAAGGGCTACAGTTTGAACAAGTTAGTTTTAATCTTTTTGTAAATGGGCTTCCCTGTTTCAGTGAAGCGCTGACATTCAGCGCCCCTTTGAAAGACACCAGGGACCTAAAGACCATAGATGCTGTCAGCTTTCCAAGACTGAATTCCTCCCTATAATATCCAGGCTTGCAGCCAATTTGGCTGGCTTGGAGCAGTTGTACCTTTAAAAAATGCTTGACGTGTATTCACATTTCAAAAAGAAAAAGCCCAAACCATTGCAGAGTGATTCAGAAAGACAGGCAGATGGGCAACAAGGAAACACAACCCAAGCAGAGATGACCTTCCTAAATTCCATATCACTACTTCTGCTCCTTGGAGAGAGTGCCTCAGCATTTGTATGTTAGCATGATACAACTATTTCCTTTCTCCATATCTGATGCTCGACAGGGCTGCTGTGACACCATAAAACAAACTAGTCTGAGGAAAGAGCAGGCTATTTCTGAGTCCTTTCTTATGAAGATTAACTGCTCTTCAGAAAATGATGATTCATAGATGTTTCTTGGGCAGGAGGCAAAGCAGAGGGAAGAGGATCCTCTGTTTAAGTTTCGTCAAAAATTTAAGAGAAATGTTGTCTTGGTTATTGATGCATTTTACTGATCTATAAAACACAGATATCCTGAAACCCTGTGCCCATGCAATGGAGATAAACAAACATAGCTGAACTCCATCAAGCTACCAGTGGGAGTGTAACAAGCTTAGAGGCTCTAAAGCATTTTTAATTAATATAATGAGCGTTATTAAACTCAGAATTCAAAGGAAATTGCAACTGCAAAGGAAAATTTTCCGCTCACTAGATTAGGAAATAGGTACTTTGTAAAGAAAAGCTCAAGAAATTTTATCTGGAGAGCTCCTTTGGAAAAGGCTGAGCCATTTTACTTACAGTATTGTTGCTATAGCAAGACAGTGGGCAGAGCCATATCAGGATTGCGGATCCACTTCACTAGACACAGCAAAAATATGAATGAAAACCACTAATAAGCACTAGTACTGTTTGCAATCTTAAATTTGTCTGGCCCATTTATACCTTTTTGCTTACAGGAAATGCCTCCTGAGGTATTCCCCATGAGAATGAGAGCTGATGGGGGGGACTGCATGGTTTGTAATGCTCTGTGAGTGTATGCTGGGGGGAGGCTTGCTGCTTGATTTTGTCTTTTTAAAGACAAAGCACATACACATTTAGGAGGGGGTATTATTTCATTTTCCAAAAGTACCTCTTGAGTATCTTATATTCAAAAATATTTATAAGGGTTGTTTAGAGACAGAGAGGATGTCAGAGATGTCATTACTGAAAAATCACAACTTTTCAAACCTTGTATGCATAGAGAAAACAAAGATCAGATTACCAGGTGGCACATAAAACATTCCTCATATTTCTTTATAGTTTTTAAAAATCACTTGACTTTCCAAAACAGTCTGTGTGACTGAGATGCGGTGTGCTTTTGTGTTTTGAACGCTTCAGTTTATGTAATGATTTAAGTACTTGTTTGCAGGACTGAACCTATAATGTAAAGAGATCAAAATACCTTAGCACAGACCAGAGTACATTCTCCTATGTAATATATTCTTTTCAGTACATCCCCAGAGAGGATTTTATGGCACAGATATTTCTCAAAGTGACGGAACTGTGAAAGTATCTGCCCTCAGTACGTGTTTACCTTGGAACAGTCTCCCAAGTGGCTTCTTTCTCAACACAAACAGGCTTCCCCACAGAGACAAAATTTCCCTGCTGTGCAGATAGAAAATTTTCTAGAGGAAACGTCCTACACAAACAAAAAAAAAAAAAGAAAAAAAAAAAAAAAGAGGGAGGGCAAGGAGGGAATACACTTGGCCCCTATTGGTTTTCATGTCTTCTCAATGATGAATGGTCCCAGATACTCCAGCCTGTGAGACAGCCACCCAGGCAGATCCCACTTTAAGCAGCGCCAGTAATGGAAGACAGCAAGGAGTTTGGGCTAGTCTCTGAGGTCACTTATGGTGGCAAAACATTCCCATGACAGGAGCTTTAAAAATCTTGGAGTGAGAACTTAACTGAGTGCCTACTGGCTGTAGCTGCCCAGTTACGCTTACCTTTCAGTGGGACTTAAACTCCAGCTTAGTGGGCTCTTTCAAACACTTTCAGCCCCGTACATTGTAATTCCACTAACAAATAGCTTTTAATGATTATATCTATTAGCACAATTGCCATTAACTGGTTTCCTTGCAGAAAGATCAAGGAAGAGGTCACACAAATATAGTAAGGATGGTAAGCAAGCCTTTCCCTAGATAGTGACTCTACTGCTAGGGTTGAGGATTAAAGGGGGATGATACAGGAGAAGCCCACATATTTGATCTGCATTGGGGGTGCACCTCAAGCTCCCCTTGCAAGGTCATCTGACTGGTACTTTCCCTGATGCAGAAAGAGTTGCTTAAAAATAAAAAATAAGATAAAAAAGGGATTAAGGGAAAAAAACTCATAGTCAATAAGTGAGAAAATGTTCAAAGCATATATTTAAGAAGAGAAGAGGTATACAAAGGGGAACAACACAGGCTTTGTCAGGGCACACAAAAAGAGGTGAAAGAACTAGCAAAACTGGTGATGAACGATGGCTTCCCACAATATCCACCTCATACAAAGGAAAAAGCAACAGGCTAATCTGGAAATCTTTCCAGAACAAGAATCTGCATTAATAAATGTCTTTTCTCTTTTACTAACACTCCCTTTAAGGCCCACTGTGTTTCTGTTCCGTCGGCTCTATCACAGTGTCGTGAACATGGCACTTGCACTTTCTGCACATAGCAGGAACGGCAGATGGGTACCAGGTTCTCTGTGAAAGGCACAGAAGAGTGGAAAGTTGGGTGACTGCCATGGCAGGTTATTTGTGATCCCATGAAATGTGCTGCAATCATGGGTTTTGTCAATACCGGGGGAGTTGTAGGAATAATTTCAGAGAGGAATGTACCTTGTCGGTGCACGCTTTAATTGCTTTCCATAGCAATTTCTGTCCAGCAATCGTGGTAGAATTATGGAAATAATGTACGGATTTCTACCTGGCCAGGAACTTGAGGGCGCTGAACAGCAGCAGCAGCGGCTGGTTAATCTGGCAGTATTTATCCATGTCTGTAAGCCATCAGGACTCCCAGCACAGAGACAAGCCCCTCCTGGCAACATCCTCGTCACAGACGCCAGACATCACTTGCCTTCCTTGAGAGTAGGAGCCCCGCTTGCACAGCCTCCAGCATCTGACCAGCCCCCAGACCTGGCCTGCACACACAGGCTCCTGAAAAACAAGGTTTTCGGCTGAGAAGCTGAACTGAGCCAGTCCATGCCAAGACCTTCCTGCAGTGGGCTTTTGCCTGAGTTCCATCAGAAGGTTTGCCAGAATGAACAGGTTTCCCCCAAATATGAACGGTTCAGCTCTTTCCACTGGGGAAAAAAACAGTTCCGTTGGGAACTTGCTTACCATTACTTTTGTATTTGTATTGCAATAGGTTGTAGTCAGAATTCTGAGTAGGCTGTGGTCTCTCCCCCATATCGCTTCAGTCTAGTCAAAGAAAAGATGCAGAAAAGGGAGGGAGTTTGAAAAGAAGGAGGTGAGGAAGCTGGAAGGAGGAAGAGTGAGGATCAGGAAGAGATCACGACACACAGAGGAAATGGCTGCAGTTTGATGGTCCCAGTTACTCTGATGTGTACCATTCAGTTGTAACCATAACCTTCCTTCCAAGGGAATGGATGGACTGCTAAATTGGACAGGATTTTTTGGAGCTGTCTATGGAAACAGATGTCAGGAATGACACAGACAGTCACAGGCAGAGTGGGAAGCTGCTGGAAAACTGGGTGGGCACGTACATTGCCGATAGCTGGGGCAGGAGAGATGGAGGTGAGGGTGAAGGAAGGAAGCGGTGCGGGAACTGTGTAGGATACCTCATAAAGTTACTTCCATATGCTCTTGCCCAGGTGCCCTGGCTTGCAGAACAGCTGCTTTCCCGGACAGGAACACGACTGCCTCGGGTGCCGTCAGTTCTTGGCTCTTCCACTCAGTTTTCCCGGGAAAGCTCTCTGCTGGCATCACTTTCTGGGCAGCGCTTTCCCCTCACTTGGTCCCCGACGCGGCTCTCGGGAACGCCCCGCGCGCAGCGCCGGGCTCCGCACCAGCGGGGCCGCGAGCAACCGCCCCGCCCTTCCCTGCCAGGCCCGCCCTGCTCTGCAGCTCCCCAGCCAATGGGGGACGGCGCCGGGCGGAGCCCTCCCGCCCGCCGCGCCCCGCCCCGCCCGGCCCCGCGTCCAGCCAATGGGGGACCGCGCCGGGCGAAGCCCTCCCGCCCGCCGCGCCGCGCCCCCCGCCCCGCCCGCCCGCGCCGGGCCGCCGGCCGCGTCCCCCGCGCCGCGCCGAACCCAGTCGCCGGCCGCCGCCGCCGCGCCGGGACCGAGCGGGCCGCCGCCGCCAAACAACCATGGGCCGCGCCGCGCCTCGGCCGCGGGCATGACAAGGCGGCCGCGCCCCGAGCTGCGCCGCGGGCTCCGCTCGGAGCCAGGCAAGTACCGCCGCGGCGCCGCTGCCCGTCCCCCCGGGGCTGCGTCTCGGGGAAGGGGATGTCTCCTCGTAGCCTTCCCCGCAGCTGCCCGCATGCCGCGGGGCCTCCCGCACGCCCCCCCGGCGGTGTCGCTTGAGCGGCTGGCGCCGGCGGAGCTGGGGGTCTGCGGAGCCGACTCAGGAGGGCGCGGGACGGGCGCTGGCGAGAAACCGCTGCCAGGCTGGGGGGAGGCGAAGTGTCTGGTTTCCTCGGCCCGGCTGCCGCAGGGACGGGAGGCAGGGGGAGGCGGGGGAGCCGCGGTGTGTGTCTGCACGCGTGTGTGGAGCTGGGGCCCCGCTTGGCGCTGCGCCGGGTCGGGAAGGAAACGGGCGGCCGCTGCGCTCGAGCCGTGCGCGCAGAACCGCTTTGCCGGGACGGGGGCAGAATCGCGGCGCTTTCGCATCCCGGCGTTCCCCCAGGAGACCTGTCAAGTGCGCGTTACTTTGCGCCCAGGTCAGGACACGGTGACGGGCAAACCAGGCCTCTTCTTACTGCCTCGTGCTTTTGGGCTCTCCAGGAGAAACTGCAGCCTCCTCTGGAGCGAGGGCGGCGCGGGGCGCGCGCTCCCGCAGAGCTGGTGGGGAAGAGGTGCTCAGTCTGGACTGAATGGCAGCTTCCCTTGGTGTTTTTTTAAATGCAACAGAACAAACAATAGAATATCATACTAGCGTGGGATTAGCCTGAAATAATGGAAAATAAGAGGGGAAAACGGTAAACATTATCCAAAGTGCCGGTTTGAAATCCTCAAACAAATCATCCAAAACAAACAGTAGCTGAGTGGAACTATTTTCTTTGCAGGGAGTTTCCACTGGAATAAGTAGCAAGTTCTGTTAAAAAAAAAGTCTGCAGCTAGTTGTAATACTTGTAGTGCTTGCCAGGGGCTGGAGGGTGCCCACAACTGGAGAGATCCTTATGATCCAGAGCGATCTATTATTGCAGCTTTTGCTGCCAGTTCTTCAGAGACATTTGCAGTTTTTACCTATGGGCTCTACCTAAGACAGAGATGTCTGTTCTTCCCTTTACCTTCCCGTCTTCTACATTTAGAACATCCCTTAACATTCTTTTTCCTAACCAGACCTCTGTCTGCTCATGCCTTTGTATAACCCAGACAAAGTGTTGCTGTGATGTGCCAACTCTACGTTACCTGCAGAGGTGGAAAATGAGGGCCTTTAGCAGCATGTTCTTTGCCTCAACATCACAGTGGGTTGCTAGCTTGCACAGCCAGAGCAGCAGGGCCATGTACACGTGCTTTCGCAGGAGCATGGAGCTCCTACGTGAGTTGTATTCCCTGGGATGCATGGAGCACCACCAGGCACTGCACCTCATCCTTCCCAGTGATTTCTTCAAGGACCTGATCGTCAGTTTGCCCAGCATGGCTTTTTAAGCTAATTAAGCCACTGGTACTGGATGGGATATGTATGAACAGCAGTGTTCCTGACCATGGGACAGCTGCCCAATGGCTTGCTGAGACCTGGTACAGCTCATGCCCAGCTGCAGAGAAGTTCCTGGGTGCATTTCCTGGGCCCCTGGGCTGGTGCTCTCAAGAGCACACCTAAAGAGAAGTAAAGCATTTAGTTTGTAAGCCAGAGAGAAAGTGGTCAAGAGGCCATTTTGATATGCATAGACCTCTTAAAGCTCTCCCCCATGTTTGTAACTAAACAATTTTCTCAAAGACCTCACACTGCCTGTACTTTGCTTGATTGCAAAACCTATTTATTTAACGCCCTCTAGTGATGTTTTAAAAATTAACATAGACTCCTTTCGAGAGGAATACAAGTATTAAATTTTATTGCTTTAAAAAGTTTTATGTTTTCTGAGAGTGAGCTGCTTCAGGGAATCCCTATCAAACACAATACCACACGTTGGATGGGTGCGTAACCTAATTTTGGATAGGCATCTCTAACCATGGAGGCATAATGATAGTCTCTGCCTCTCCTGCAGACTCTCAGTGGTGCTGAGCAAAAGTCTTTCCATCAGCAGGACTGGACACAGTTCCTTTCCCTTGACCTGTCTTTAAGTGCTGCTGCACTTTTGGTTTTGGCTGAACCCACATGTAGATTGCTTAATGTGGCTCTGGTCTAGTGAGCTTGACATTCACAGAAGGGACCACTTATGCTTCTTGGTGCTTCACCTTTGTTCATTATAATTCAGCTAGACTGGCCCCAGAAGTGGGAAGTGTGTGGCCTTGTCTTTGCAGAGGAGCTAGCTCTAGGGGCTAGAACTCTTTTAGGTTGTAACCAGGGGATGTGACTGGAGCGTCTGTGTAGTCAGACTGGTTTTACTTCATCCTTATGGGACATGTTGAGGAGTGTACCATTGATATAGTTTCTCTTAATTAGCCTGAAGATGTAGTGGATGCTCATTCTTCATGACTAGCCATGAGGCATTCTCTCCTGCTTGTAATACAGAAGATTCTCATTTGTGGCTCTGATGCAGAGATCCTTCTTGTGGATCCTTTCCTAGTCCCTCATGGACAGCAGTACACCAGCACACCATCTGCCACCTTCCTGCCTGCCACAGGCTCACCACCCCTCTGCTGTTTCACCCTCTGTCATGCCAGCACCCTCACAAACACCCCCAGACTCCTGTATTTGCTCTGTTCACCCTCATCCACATACTACTCACCGCTCCACCCTTGCCAGTGCCGCCATCACAGTGAGTAGCACCCCAGTGGATCCAAATACACGCATCTCCGAAAACGCCTACAGCAGGACTCAGCCACTCCCGCTGTTACTCACCTGTGTCCTGCTTACGCACCTACATTGGACTGCTCCCCGCCCTAAACGAAGACCCCCAGCAGCCTCCGGAGCACCAGCAGCGCATCCCCCGTTTGGCAGCGCTGCTTGGGAGACAACCCGTATCCTCTGTCTGGAAGCTGACATGGAGGTCACCTGGAGGGGTTCTGTAGCATGGTACACATCAGATCTGCACGGCTGGTTGCTCAGCTGAGACAGGAAATCTGCCTTGCCAGCTCCCCACCTCTCCCTGTGCTTCTGGTTAGGGACCTGGCATCTCCTCAGGGTATTCTCTTTGACTTGTCTGTGAAAGTGTCATCAATATGAGTACTTACACCTAGTAAAGCAAATAGCAAGTCTGCTTAACAGCACGTTCTCCATTTCAGCCAGAGGTTGGGACTGTGACAGTCAGTGTGATTTAAAAAAAAAAAAAACCAAACAAAAAACCGCCAACAAAAAAACCTAAACAAACAACCAAAAACCCCCGATAAAACCCACTTCTCTTCATCTTCCACTTCTCGTCGTTTTCTCCTGAGGGATCTTGGAGCTGTAGGAAGAAGGACTGGCACAGGGGTAGGGGTGCAGGGGATCAGCTCCTCTTTTCATGTCTCCACAGTGCTGCCCTCCTCATGTTCCCCTGAGAACAAATGGCAGGACAGATAAGGACATGAAAGTTTCCAAAATCTGTTGCCTATAGTTAGACCCTCTGAAAACAGGTAGGGTGGAGTCCAGCTTGTGGCATGTGAGAAACTGAAGCAAAACAGGATGTTTTTATGATTTAAAACTTATTTTTCATAATTCCTATTGAAAGGCTTGTTTTGGTTTGTTTTTGAAGTTGCCTGCTGATTTATTGGGAAATATATCAGCCAAAGAGCTTCATGCATGTGTGTGTGTGTATGCAGATGTGTATGTGCATGTGTGCTTGCATAGGGAGAGCAAATGAAAAGGCTACTTTTCAGCCTCAGGACAATTTTCTACCTGAAAATTAATAAAACCAGTAGGGACTAACAGCTAAGTGATGGAAAATGTAAATTCCATCTATGTAGCTCTTCTGGAATTCTTTCTGGACAATTGTTTTCTGCTCTGAACACCTCAAAATTGGAAATATTCTATCAAATTATAAAGTATTTATCAAGGACCCACAAAAAAGCTCATAACTGGAGGTAGTAGTTTACACATTATCGTGTGTTAAACCCAAGTAATGGGAGATGAGGCATAAGGAGTAGATTAGGAAGCCTTTGTGGCCATCAGTGCCCCATAATCCTCTATTTGGCCTAGTTTCAGCTGATACAGTTTTCACACCAGTTCCCATAGAAGTTAAGGCAAAAGTAAAAAAGAAATACTGGGAGAATGAAGGTGGGGAATAATATATGAATCAGAATAATTGTCTTTAAATAGAACGTTTCTCGCAGTTTTCCACTGCCTGCCCCTTCAGGCTGCACCAGAAGTAGAGGCACAGAGAGTGACATCTCCGGGAAGCCCCATGGCCGCTTGCTGTGCCCACTGCCGGCAGAGGCTGGGTGCTCTGAGGAGAAGGTGCGACCTCCGTGTCGCAGTGCCTCCTTTCTGCCCCTGTGCCCTACAGAGCAAAAACACCTTCTTGACCCCAGCCTGTGCCCTTGCATGGGATATGGAGAGTCATTATGCTATCTAGCCTTTGTCTGATTCATTGGAGATGCTGTACCCACTCTTATAAATCCTAGCCTCTGCGAAGCACTGACATCTTGTCACTGACTTCAGTGGAATAAGGCATTTTCTGCCTTCACCATTTCTTCTCCATGGCTCATCTATGAGTTTCTGCTGTAGCTTGCAGCAGCTGCTGCCATGGAATAATTATTACAGCCTCGTGTGAGGAACTTAGTGTGAATACTTTGATTCCACTGCTTGTCTTTTTCCACCTCTTGTGCCATCAAAGAACGGGGACATGTTCTTTAAGGCCACACAAATTGACTTGCACTGGTTCATAGCAAGAGCTTTTTACTGTAAGAATGTGCATATTTCTCTGTTGGCCTCACTTAGCAAGCTACCCTCTGGCCTCCAAGTTATTTGCTCTCTGAGCTCTTCGTCCTCCATGATTAGCTTCTCCTCTTTCTCAGTCCACTGGCGTCTCTTCAGGCTGTGTTTTCAGGCCCCTCCTTCACACCTTCTTTTTTACATGGGCTCAGCTCACATAATGCTTCTCTCGCCTGCCTTTCCATTCTTGACCTTTGCCCAGTGGCTCAGCGATGTCTCTCTGTTGACCTCTGTCACTATTCAACGCTTAATGTCTTCCTGCACCTCCAAAAAGTGGAAAAAAGTGCAATTGTTCAAGCCAAAGTCTACTTTTATTTGCTCAGCTCATATAACTTTAGACTTGCAGCTCCACTGAAATTCATGATGTTTGGATCCTCATTTGAGGCTGAGATGCCTATTTTTCATTTCCATCAACTGCAAAATTCTGTGGAATTAAATCCTACAATTCAGCACAAACCTATCATGAGTTTTGAGGAGGGGTTCGACAGTGAACGTTACTAAAAGCGTGTTACCGTCCTGATGCTGACAGATGAACAAGCAATGGAAGGAGGAAAATGCCTTTCATGGTGTGTGTGCTAGCAGAGGTACTGTTGGTTAACCCATTTTTCAGCCAGCCAGCTCTGAGCATGCCACTTAACAGCCCCAAGTCTAATGCTAACAGGATGCTTATAAGGCATAAAGGGATTAATATTCTGCTTTAATGAAATCCAGATGCACAAAGCTGCCTCTTTTCAAGGTCTTTTACATGGCCAAGCTGCAAATAAAATTATTTAATCATTTTAAATAGATGAGAAACACCAGACTTGCAACATGCATTAGGTACTTAAACTCACAGACACCAAAGGCTGCTGGCAGTTACCTGGTGGAGAGGATGGGGTCACTCACTGACGCTCTGCTCACAACAAGATTGTTTGTAAGGTGGGAACTTGAGACCTTTCTTGGGAGAACAATTCATGCACATGTTTGCATTAGGGCTGGGGGAAGCTGGCTCAGAAAGAAGCCTGCGTCCATCCCCAAGAGAAGGCCAAGGCAGGTATAAAGGTGGTGAGTGCCTGGTCAGTCTCTGTCAGGGATGCGGTGGTGGACCACTAGGAACTTGGCAGCTTGCACTGGATGTGTGTCCCGGGAGAGGTGAGGATTCACACCGGAGCACTCAGGTGGAGATCCGCTGTCTGCTCAACGGACCTGAAGCGTTACTGCCTCGTAAACTGTTTGTAGGTTACCCTTTCTCTTCCTTGTGCAGTTTATATCTTCCTGTACCACGCACCGAGTGTGGGTACTGTGCTTTTCATGCACTGGTAGTTAATCTGGGCCCTAGCAAGGGCTGGACCACCGTACTTTAGCTCAGAGGCCCTGCTTCGGAAAGGCTGAAGGAATTCTGTAGCTGGGCAGACTCAGCTGTCTATGAGTTTTTAATTTTTAATATAGCAGGAGTAGTTTTGAACCATGGTAAGAGAAGGGGGTTATTTTAAAGACACAAAGGAATGTGTTACATTCTTCTGTTCCTCAGGTTTGACTGCTCTGCAAGTTTCTTGTTTTACCAAAGCTCAATTCAGTGAACTATTTATTTGCATTTTTAAAGAAAGAGCATGATTCTTAATTTACTTTGGCCTCAGCAATGAATTTTTATACTGTGAAATCCAGCAAGCTCCCTTCCAATGTTACATATACTTTACAACAGAAACTTCTACCCCAAAGTACCAGGCTGAATTAAATGGTTGAAAGGGCTTTATAAAAGTGTGCCCTCACTGATTTATGGCCACTCTTATCAGTAGTCACCCGATGATGCTCATAACTAGAGCAATGCCACAGCTTGATGCTAGAGACCATATAAGCGAGTAGAGCTGTGCAGAGGTTTTCTTCAGCGCAACAGAGGCAAGAATTCCTTGTGAGAGGTTCCTGGGGTAGCTTTCAGCAGTGGTTCAAAGGAAAGAAAGGGATGAGGAAAGAGTCCCGCTATAAAGTTCTATCAAAACATGCACTGAGAATCTGTTGCAGTGGGTTTTCACCACGGGAATAAGCATTGCAGCAAAATCCCAACAGTCGGCAGCTGTTCAGTCTAATCCATTGTCAGCAAATATTTCAAATTTACTCAGTCCTGGACATCAGAATTGCAACCAAACCATCAGGACCTCCAAGAAAAAGTGAAGAAATTTTACAAAACAAGGTTTTACTTTTCCCACTGCTTTTGGCCTTGTATGCTAGTACAAGAAGGGGGAAGTGCTTCCTCTAGTGGCTGTTAGTTCCTCGCCAGGCCGGAAGCACGAAATACAGAAGTATTTCTAAATCGACATCAATACTTATTGATCTCTTCAGTTTCCATCACTTAGCAATTTGCTGTGCTGGCGACAGAGGAGTGACTTGCATTTGTGTTACTCAGTGTTTCAAATTGATATCGATGCAGAAAAGACTTTGTCCAAGCGCACCCTTCAAATGTTCAAAGCCTGATGCTGTTGAAGGTGATGGCTAATGATCACCCTCACCAACAGTAAGCATTTTCTTGCAGTGCTTTTTTTCTTGTTGTCACAGAATACACAGACACATGCCCTCCTGCTGAACCTTCAGGTTTGCAGAGAAAAGACCACCCACGGATGTTTTCAGCAGCAGTTGGCCGTAATTGTCACAGGTTCTGTCCACCAACACCCTATCAGTGAGCTGAGGCTTGGAAACAGCAGAAATTTTTTATTCTTGTATTCATCAGTTTTTACCTCTCTGTCCAGTACTGGATGCTGCAGTGAGGAAGCACAAAGCTCCAGTTGGGCACCCAAGAGTTTACAGAGACACAGCTGGTGAATGGGAGCTGTGGCCTTGTCGTCCTGCTTGAAGCTTTTGGGCCCTAAAAGGGGACCTGTCCTGCAGTTTGGGTGACAGTTGAGAGTTTCGCTTTGTGCTAGGGCCCCGGGGAAGTGCTGTATCACGGCACCAAACCCTTGCGCTCCTCCCCATGAGCATGCTTCTGGTGGAGGGCAGCGCCATGGGGGCAAGGCTGCGTTCAGTAGCCAGAAACACAGACCCAAGCCTTGGCAAGTTCCAAGTGTCCTGATTTGGGGTCCAGCCCATTGTCATTTAAGAACACGTACCATTACATCAGCTGTTCAGAAAGACCTGCTTCAGTCGGGACGACCTCTGGTGCTCCATGAGACAGCAGTCCCCTCCATGCTCCGCAGGACATCCTCTCTCGTGGCCATTCGCTGGCGGTCGGTGTTGTTCCAGGCTCCTGAAGAAGGTAGGCCTTGCAGGCACAAGTAGTCCATGGGAGCAGGGAAAAAAGTGGCACGGAACAGATTAGTGTGAGTCAAACTAATCCCCAGCCACCTCCCGAGTGGAAAACCCACTCGGCCTTTGGCAGCCGAGAATTGTTTCTCCCAGTCCCCCTTATATGGGACATTTTAAAATAAACCAGCAGCGCTCCATTTCTTGGAAGGAAAGGAAACATTTCAAAGTGTGTCCTTGCAAACTGATTTACTGCCATCAGGCTCTGCATATTTTAAAAAATGTTTGAGTTTGGTTGGAGCCATGTTTTAGCAGTAGGGGAGAGGGAAGCAATTAGTGAAACAACACGGGAAGATGAACTTGTGTAAAACAGTTCAGATAAATATTTACACCCAAGTTTCTTAGCTCTGAGTTCACATTAAAAGCCCCCTCTGTCCCTCTGAAGGGACTCGCATCCACAAATAAAATACTGGGCCGTGGGCACCCGATGTTATTTTACACTTCCTCCTCTGATTAGTTAGGCTAATTACGGCTCTCAAGGAATTTAAAGGGTTAAAGTGGTGACAGGAGTGTTCAAGATTCTCCCTAGCATTTGCAAGGAAATGTTAATGCTTTACCATATGCCTGTGCTGGCAAAATTCACCCCGAAGAGCTCATAAAACAGCTTGCACTTTTTTTCCTTTCTTCTGGGCACTGAATTTTCACCCTGTGCAAAGTGAAGTAGTGTGGACTATTAAAATATAAATGGACAGACACACATGTCCTTGCCTAAAGTGAAGCAATATGGAAAAACGAGGCTGGATGGATTGGAACAGGCTTGCATTAGCCAGAAAACAGAGTGGACTGCCAGAGTCTCAGGGTAGCAGGAGGCATAGGGCAGTTAGTGCAGCATTAATTGGGCTGCATGAGCAGTTAATACTGCTCGTTATTAGGTGGAGCGAGTCATCTGTGTTGTGGAAAAGTTTCTTGTAGCCCCAGTGGTAGCAAAGGGACCTGTTTCATTGGACAGGTAGATGATGGCACATGTTTAAGTATCAGGAATTCCTGACAAGATTACATGAGATTTGATCTGCTCTGATTCTGTCTGCTCACAGATGTTGATCTGTGCTTTTGGATAAGCTCCCAGGCCAAGAACTGTGTCTGTCTTGTTTCTGCAATTAAAATGTCACAGTAATGACTCTGAGGGAATACACCTTATGATTTAAGGAGAAAGGGCTCCTAGCTTAGGCCTTGCTCAAAAGGAAGACTTAGCTTCCAAACCTAGCTCTGCCACTACTTTTCTCATTGCTGTGGGCATGTTACTTAAATCTTCATTCTGAGCCTCAGTTTCTCCATTTTCCAAGCAGTCACTTCAAAGCTGGAGTAGAGATGTATGGGGTAAGAGTAAGGAAGGGCTTGCCTGAATAAATACTGTAATGTGTTTTAGAGCCCATCAGCTGGAAAATGTCGCGGCAAAGCACAATAGTTACATAAATTGAAAAGCGGAAAGTCACTTTGTGAAGGCCACCACTGTCTCAGAAACAGGCTGAGTCCATCCTCTGGCCGCACTGGCAGCTAATCCTTTCCCCACAGAGCTCCTTAGCTGGCCGCCTGCTCCTGGGCACGTACTGCAGCGGGCATTCCTCTAGACACAGGGTTGCTTCTCTTCCCTTATCCACCTGTCCTGAAACGTCTCTAGAGCACCCACGAAGGTTTGTGTACCGCAGGGCTGCGCGCGTGGCAGCTGTTTGGGAGCTGGGAATGGGGTGGTGTGGCAGCACAATGTATGGAGCTGTGCCCAGAGCTGCCGAAAACCCCTGGGATGAGAAACCTGGTGGCACAGCTGGCAGATGAGCACTGTGAGCTGGATGCCATAGCCTGCTTCATCTTCTCCTGGCTGTTCTGCATAGCGGGAAAAGGCCCATCTGCTGTCTTGGGATGGAACATCTGACAGAGGTCTGAAGTTTGCCTACAGAGCCTGACTCAGCTCAGAGACAGAGAGCACGGAGCAGCTGCGGCTGTGGATAATGCTCCTAGAGTCACGTCTTATTTTTAGATGATGTCTATCTCTATCTAGCAAGGGACAACATTAATAAAACCAGTGCATAATTTTCCCCTCATCAAAAGAGAAGGGAGGGGACGGCTATCATCCTTGCCTCAGCAGAGAGTGTGTGGGGTGGAGACAGGCTGACTGATCCTCCTTGCTGTGTAGTCAGTCCTCATGAAGGATGTTTCCACTACAGAATGCAGGGTGGTATGGATGTACTAGGCTAGTTTTAAACGTGTTATCTAGCCCCATGTCTTGGCAAAGGCTCTGCAGAGCTTCATCTTACTATTTCTACACTGCTTCCTGTTCTCAGACTGGGTTTTCAATCTCTTTTTCAGTGATGGCATACCTAATGGCCAAAGCAGAGCTACCAGGAGCCTTCTTGTAGTGTATTTTTTTCCCTGGAAAATGCAGATGAATTAAAAACAAAGATTTTATCGAAACACACTGCTTTGGAAGAGCTTTCCCATAAAATGAAGGGAGGGCTCTGAAGGAGCTCTTGCTGCCACACAGGATCTTAAAGCTTCCTGCCAGGCAAATTTCCATTGGAAAATGTTTTACCCACCTAGCCCCATGGTCTGCAGCTTTGCAGCAGCCCTATCGTATGGATTAACCTAGAAATTCAAAGTCCTGTAGATCTGTCACATCTTACTGTGCACATGGTCCTGCATCCAGGCAGCCCTGACCGTGCAGGTGGCCAAGCCAACCAGCTCCTTGGCTGTGTCTACCTCCCACATTTGGTCTGGAAGCGTCAGGGTTTCTGGTCTGTGCCATCACAACCTACAGTCTTTCATGATGTAGTGGCGATGAGGCAGCTTCCCACTGCTGCTAGCAGAGTGCATGAGTCTTGTCAACTTGCAGCAGATGCTAAGGTCAAAGAAAGCACTTGGTGTTTTTGAAGGCATGCTGTATCAATGTTTCTGAAACAAATATTTCAATTTATGTTTTGCAGAAAAATTGCACTATTAAAAAATATTGTTTTCACTTCTGAATGTGAACTAAACCAAAGAGCAGCATTCCAGTGCCACAGACATTGCAAGCTTTGGCCAGCTATTGACAGAACGAAAATCTACCCTGTACTAAGCAGGTGATGCTATTTTTCAGCTCTATCCCACCTTAACTATCTGAAAACTAACATTCAAGCACAGAGGTCAGTGGAGGGAAACAAAGCCCGCTCATGCTGGCCAGCTGAGCCGATAGTGTAGGCCATACATGGGTTTGGAATGAGGGGCATTAGGCTCACAACCTCCCCAGTGCCAAGAAATACACAGCTAAAACTGGCAGCTCTGCGATGAGTAATGCACAAACACGGTCCAGAGTGTTGCAAGTGTTCAAGCACTTTCAGGGTATGTTGGGTAAATGAGTATCTGTTTCCATGGCATCAAAACAGCACAGAGATTACGCCGTGTCCCTTGGGCGGCTCTCTGATTCCCGTGCCCGGTTAACGTGAACAGAGCTGCCTTCCAGAAAAAGCACTGCCTGGCTGTACTGCGGAGGAGCACAGTGAAGGCCCCTCGTGTGAAAGCGATGCTCGTGGAGAAAGGCTGCACGATGCTGCCAGCATCCAGGCGAGCCCTGGCTGTGGACCACCGGCACTGCCAGCTCCGCTCAGCGCAGCCGTTGCGCAGGAGGGCGAGGGGGCTGTGGCCACTCCAGAGAGCTCCTGCGTATGACAGAGGCCTGATAATGTTTCTTCTGTGTAGTGAGGTGGGAGGGGTTTTTGCAACAAAACCATAAAACTGTATGCCCTAGAAACATGCTGAATTCAGAGAACGTTGTACGTGGTACTGGAAGAACAGTCAAGGTGTGAGGAGACTCTGTGCTTGTCCAGCAGCCTCTTAAGGAAGCATCATTTACATGGGCTAACCTGTGCAAACCAGAATTGTTTAACATGGGGTACACAGCTCGGTTCCCCTAAGCAGGGAAGGAGGACATGAGGAACTGTTTTTCTTTGCATGTCTATTGAAACCAAAGGCAGAAAAATTTACTATTATTCCTCTGTTAAATGTGCAAATCAAGTAGGTTAACTCTGAAATTATGCCAATTAGTTGTGTCCTGTTCCCTCAGTAAGATGCCACTCGTGTGGTCTTGTGGCCATCATCACAGTGATGTCCTGCCAAGGATACTTGACTGGTTAAGGTCAAAGAGACTTTGGCTGGGGGCTTGGAAGGCAGTTTTCTGGTTTGCCTAGAGTCTGTTTGGAATCAGGCAACTGGACCTCTGGGCAACTTATGATCTCAGCTTTTTATTTGGAGTATGGGGAATACTTTGTTTCCTGTAGTCACAACATTTCACTGGAAACCCAAAGCTCTGTCTTTGTGAGACTTCCATGGGTAGTCCAGTGCCGGCTGGAAGTGGTGCTAGTGAACAGATGCTCAGACTCCTCTGGAGAAGTGCAGTGAGTGGGCAAAGACAAGACTTCTTGGAAGACATTGCTGCCACCATTCAGATACAATCTGAAACTATTCCTAATAGTCAAGAGAAGAAACCCACCAGTAACTTGACTCTCTGGTATCTCCCCTGAAATTTATTCTGAGTAAAATGTCCTGCGCTACTCTCACGTCATGTATGTCATTGGTACTCCTCACCACATTGTGCCACAGAGACTAGTTTTGGGGTGGCCAAAATGATTGCTTTGCCTGCAGTAAGGTTATGTGCCATAGGGTTCTTCAGCACAGAAGATACTATCACGTGCAAGGTTTTATTACAATGCCGTTCAAGATGTTACTTCAATGCCCCTGGCGCAAAGATGCATCCGATCTCCCTGCGTGCCTGCTGTATTCATTCAAGTGACCTTGGCAGCTGACAGCCTGCTGGGGTTTTCCACCAGGCAACCACACCCATCCTTTCTTCCTACCCTAAAATATTACATGACTGATGCTTTGCTGTGCTATGTTTTGTAGGAACATTTTATCCTATTAAGGCACCTCTGACAGCCAGATGTTCCGTTTTAGTAGGGACTCTCTTTTTTTAAAACATATATTTTTGAGCTGATGTTATTTTTATTTAGTTCTCTCTGTGAAACTTCCAAAGGCAGATCTTTGCTTAGCAAGGTCGTATCAGGGAACGAGGGAGAAATCACTGTCTGCGTGCATACACATACACAATGAATCTACTTAGAGAGCACTGCTGATGTTGCAAGCTGAGTATTCGTACGTTAGGAAATTACTTTTTTGAATTGTGCTTGCAATCCCACTCCAACTTTGAGTTACATGATCATACACTCTTTTTCATGAGGTTGTCTGTGCTTTGGAGGGCTCTGGTGGGCCTGATGAGGCAGTGAATCAGGAGCCTGTGCTGTAGAAAGCTCTTACTGGTAGAATTCCCTGGTCTTTTGTTGCAGAAGCCAAAAAGTTTATTGTATATGAAATGGGAGATGAGGAAGAGTGCGCCTTCCCTGGCAGCTGGACTCCACACCGCCTTCTGCCACAGATTTCCTTTCTGATGTGTGGTAAATCACTTCCACCAACTTTTGAAGTGGTCACTAGTGCCCTGTTGTTAATTTTTGGGATTCCTCACATAAATCCCTGGAGACAGACTTAGAGCCATGCGGAGCCTCGGTAGTTCCAGCAAGAATGAGCGGGAAACAGCGCTTCAAATCAACCCCCTCAGTCAACCTTTCTGTCTGCTCAGAAAAATCAGGTCCAATGTGTTGAACACCAAGCACCCAAATTCATGGTAGTCCCTTTGTTCTTGGCCTTTCCATTGGTGAAATCACAGAATCACAGAATCTGGGGATAATACCTTCTTCTAACATTGTAAGAATGGTGTGTTAATGTGGTTATAAGGTACTGAGCTGTAATAGCGTCGTGTACTCAGCAATAGGACTAATGAGCTCACATGCAATGATTATTTCTGCATTCAGCACAGAGTTTGAAAAGTATATGATTAATAAAAGGAACACGCTTTCTCCGTAGGACCTCTCCTCAAGCAGCAGTCCTGGTTTCTTTTATTCTTAGGATATTCCATATTTTGATACATTCAGAAGTCAAAAGATCAATAATTCTCAGCATACTCTAAACTTCCTGGTATGTAAAGCTCTAACACAGGCAAATGCTGAAATTAGAAATGAGCTGTGTGACAGATTTTCCCATGCTTACTAAGCAAGAGACATTGATGTAAGGATTTCTCTCCCAGGCTAAAATCTGTCATCTTTCTCCAGCACAAAATTAATTTAGCCAAAAAAAGGAGACCTGTGATCTTCATGTGTATATGTCGACTTCGATGGTTATCATGTCTAACTCACAAGCGTCACCACTGCAGTCACCTCATTTCTGTGTCATAAAAGACTTGGTGGCTATGGCTGGTAAGAAAGATACAAGTGTCTTGAGGTTACACTGCCTGGAGGGGGGCCTAATAACAGTCTATTTGCTGAATCTGTAAGTTATGGAAAGTGAAATAGAGAAAAATTAGGAAGTAACCTCATCCATTCCTTCAGCCCATAAAATATGGCTCCCTACAGTACAATATGCTGTTCATAGCTTTTTCCAGTCCAGTTTTAAATTGGATTTCTATACCTTTCCTTAACAAACTATTCCATGGTATAAGTGTTAGGAAGTTTTTCCTGACCTTCAGACTGTGCGGTTTTTTCTCTGCTTGATTTCATGTCATTACTTTGAATTTTGGCTGTGAAAACTGGAAGCATTTCAAGTTAGGAAGATTTTAAATTTCCTACATAAATGTGAAAGTTGACAAGTGTTTTAATAATAAGGAAGGGGAGGGAGGTGTCTGAAAGCACAGATCATGGCTCTCAGTGCTGAGATTTCAGAGTGTTAACTGGATAAAAAGAAAACTTGTGGAGCACAATAAGCTGATCTGCGTCCAAGGTGGCCAGGCTAACTGGAATGTCTTTTTGTGTTGCAGAAGATGAAGCCCATAGTCCAAAGAAGACGATCTACCCCTTCTGCCATTAGTAAAGCTCTCGGCAAGTCAAAGTACCATTCCAGGTAGAGGAATACCTTTCTGACTCCTTTTTCCACCTTTCTGCCTATATAGACTGAAATCAAACTGATTTTCAAATTCATTTAATGGTGTTGAGAGCAATTTGTTTGTGGACAAATATGGAAGAGTTTCTTTTTTACTGGAATGTCATTGTGCTCAGCAATAAAAGCTGAGGGAAAGGAGGAGGATGGGGGGGACATTGATGTTATGGCATTTGTCTCCCCAAGTAACCACTACATGTGCTGAGAGCCTGCTTCCTAGGTAGAGGCTGGACATCTGCCCACCGATGGGAAGTAGTGCATGAATTCCTCTTTTTTCCCATCTTATTTCCTCCCCCAGGTCTTGTTGGGAGGGAGTGAGAGAGCGGCTGGGTGGGAGTTGGGCAGCCAGCTCAGTTCAACCCACTGTGCAAGGCTAGCTGCCTATTTTCAGTGCAGATAATATTAGGCCTAGATATTTGATGCCTATTATAGCCAAGTATAAATACACCTGGACAATATTGCACAGCGCAGAGACACTCACGTAAAATCAGGTACGAGAAACAGTGTGTTAAGTTTCTGTGGCGTGGTTTCCCTGTTGACCTGGCTGGGATAAACGAGCTCTGACCCTTGTATCGCTGAGCTCAGAGGCAGACTTGAAGGCATGGGCCTGTTCAGAGCTTGCACGGGACATATTGTGACGCTGTGCTGTGTCACCCTTGGGCTCTAGGTGAGGAGACAACTGCTTTCCTGAGTTGTCATCCTGGCGTTTTCTCCTGAAATTTGCTTTCAGCTGGAAGCCCACACTGCCTCCCTTTTGTCCGGTAGCGTAGCCAGTGCAGGGAGGCCAGTGTGCTCTTGCCAGGAGGGAGCCATGAGTCCCAGCTCACAGACACAAAGTCCAGGGGACTTTTTTCCTGAGATGCAGTGACCAGGTCACTCATCACCACATATATGCTGCCTTGATGCTGGGAGGCCATACCTCCTGAAGGAATAAGAGATTTTCCTTAAATATATATATTTATGTGTGTACGTATGTATACGTATATATGTGCCTGCTTATTTTTTTATATATATATGTGTGTATATATGTCCCCTATGCTTACAAACAGCCGAAAAAGCTCTATCTTCCCCCTTCTTGCTGGACTGCAAGTGAGACAAGCTTCCTCATGTGGTTCTGGCTGAACAGTCAGTGAGTCTTTGGCTGATGGACGTGTTGCTGCTTAGCCTACCCTCTCACCCGCCACAGGCAGTGGTATGAGAAGCAGAAACAGAGATGCCCTAAGAAATGAAAGAGCTGATGCCACAGGAGAGAAACTGCCCAGTGCAGACCAGTACGTGGGGACTCCTCTCCCAGCGTCACGTGGCTGCGGGTGAGGAGCACAACTGGGAGGTGTCCGAGGACTGGGGTGCAGGGAGGCCCTGTGTGGGCCTGCCCGTGTTCTGCAAAGGCCCACTGGTTTGGGCAAGAGTGTGGTCGTCCCCATCCCCTCGGCTCTGCCTGCGAAGAGCTGTGCTTTAGTTAATTCACGGGAAGGAGGCCGTCAGCTGTCCCCAGCCGAGCAGGTCAGGACAGAGCTGTTGCAGGCAGGGGAAGGCCAGGCGGCAGCAGGTCCTGTCGCGGGAGCAGGCAGGGGCAGGTGGAGGAGGGACGAGGTGCACCGGGAAGGCGCAACGGGACACGGGATACGGGCTGGTGTGGCGTTCGCCGCCTCGCGCACCAGGACTGCGGCGGCATTGTCCCTGAGGAGCATCCAGGTGTTCCACGCCAGCATGTCCCTGCCCGGCCATCCCCTGAGGCTCACCGCCAGAGACCTCTCTGGCCCCTGCTCCGTCTGCTGGACCACTGGGGGGAGGGCTGGCCCTGAGGTTTGGTCGTGTCTCAGATGCAGATTCACCTGGGCGTGTGAGGGGGCTGGGAGCTGCGTCTGGGGATGGAGGGAGCGCTGGCCTGCCAGCGCCGTGTAGGGTGGCATCAGCCTGGGCTGTTTGGTGGGAAAGCTGCCAGATCCGGCCATCCTCCAGGACAGTCACGTCCCTGTTGGATGACAGCAGCTTTCCCTCACAACCAGCTTGGGTGGTGAAAAGCTCCATCTCTTGCCTGCAACTCCAGAGCCATCCGATGCTTTGCTGACACTTTGCTTCTGCAGCTGTAGAGCACCAGGAGTGTCAGCAGATAGTCAGGTACAAACATGCCAGACATGCACAGCTTCTGCTGAAATATCAAGTGCTAGCCATGAGCTAAGCTCCTTGCTCCTTTAGTGGGAGCTGAGCCCTCTCTGATGTCATCTCCTCTTCCTCCTGCAGCACTGTGTAACTACCCAACACAGATAAGGGGATGCCACGCTCCTTTCTGCCTTACTCTGATAGCCATCTTATAAATAACATTTCCTGAGGGATTTATTTAGAGTGATTTTTTTTTTCTCTGTATGAAAGAGATGATAAAGCTGAACTGATTGATGTTTTGATCCAGACCAGCCCTCCTGAAGAATAATACCCCTTTTATATCACATCATAGGTAATTGATGGATAGTACATCCTGCTTTTCTGAAAGAAGTGTGTGGGGTCAGTCTTGTAGGATCATTTAAAACAAGGGGCAGGATTGATTTTCATTTCATCTTCTGACCAAGTTATGTAGCTTCTTTGTCATTTCCCCCACCCCCTTCTAAACTGCACTAAAAAAAAAGTAAAGAAGAGAAACAAATTCTTGACTTTATTTGGCTGGAGAATATCCTCATGAGGGAGGGAAGCTTTAAATGCTTCTCATGATGGATTGCTATGGAGGGAGTTGGTACAATGCCATCCTTGCTTAGGCCACCACAGTACTGGTGAGATTTTTTTGGTGTCCTGCTGTTGTGTTTACAAAGCTGTGTAACTCCTCCAGCTTTAGGAACTCCACTGCTGAGACTGTGAGATGGTGTGGCTCCCACTGCTCAGTTGTCACACATGGCAAGCTTTTAACATCAAGCTTAAAGGTGATTTAGCTTCTCACTTGTAGAGGCAACAGATGCATAAGCCAAGAATTCACTTGTTAGTGGCTGTGGACTGCTGAGGAGGGAAGAGGGAATTTATGGTTGCAGGCATATGGGTGTTCCTGTGACTGGGGGATGATTTTAAAAAAGCAGCTACTGACTAGCTTCAACCTCACTTCTGTGAAATGAAAGGAGTCCAATTATGAGGCCAGTGGAAATTGAGTTAAGACTAACAATGTCAAAAATACTACCCTTAAAGCTCATGTGTTTTTTCATTTGTTTGTGTAGAGACTGCCCTCAGACTAGAGTAGTATTGCTGAGGGGTGGAGTTGCTCTTCCACCTGTCCTTGCCTGCAGACAACATACACATTTTTTTCTATGTGTAGAGACAGGAGGATTTCTGGTTTTTTTTCTATGTACATAAATCTAAGACCATGTCTCAGAGGTTAGCTAATTCAGTCAGGGTCAGGCACACAAACACAGTCTCTAAACAAGGTTCAGCAAAGAACTATTGCTTGTTCATTCAGCACAATGCCACCTGTAGAGCCAGGAAACATCTGTGGGACCTATTGTAATGCCGGCACTGTGGACCAGAGCCTGGAGCGGCGCTGAGAAGGTGCTCTGGGAGGGTGCTGAGAGGCAAGTGGGGAGATTAGCACTTGGTGGAGCTCTTCCAGCTGGGGAGAGCATAGAGGAAGGATCTGGTTCAATCCCAATGATGGCTTGTTGACTGCAGTCAACATGCAAAAACCATGGGGGTTTTTTGGAAATGGTCAGCACCTAGTATCAGTCTCAGTAGAAACAAGATACTGGATTGCGGCCAGGCAAGCCAGAATCAGGTGGCTGGAATTAGATGAGTACATGCAGTTCATTTTCTTTGTGGTGCAGCCCTTGCATTGACAAGCAGTTCAGTACAGATGGAAAACATGCAGAAATGGCAGTCCCTCCCCATGCCAGGCTGAGCAGTGCCATGAGCCATGGGCTTTCTGTGTTCGAGTCATAGCTCACACGCATGTGCAGGAAATAAGTGTTTTACCTGAGTGAGAAATTACTCAAAAATTAATATTTCACCAGCTTAACCTCCCAAGATTTGGTGTGGGAATTTAGGCAGTTTTCCATCTGTCTGAGGCTGGTAAAATCAATCGGGCAGAGGCAGGCAAATGCAGTTCATAATTGAGAGCAATAGGGCAGTGCTGGGAGAAGCATGGGGCTATCGGGCTGTTCCAGAACAGTTGCCTGTTGTGTACAGTCATAAACCCTTGTGAGAAAAGCTTCTGACGTTGTCTTACAATTTTTCTTCCTCTTCCAGGGAAAATACCCTTTCCTCTTCCCATTCAGATAATGGGCTGCCAAGTGGGGTGTTCAGCCGCCCAGGCTCCACTTTCATCATGGACGAGCGAGTACAGCTAACCGTAGGCCTGCAGACCCAGGAAAGGCATTTGATCTTGTTCAGTGATGTGCTGGTCATCGCCAAGTCCAAGTAAGAGGAATTCACACTCACACCTCTCCAGTATGTGCTGTTGAAGCTAGGCTCTGAGCTATTTGTGGAGCAGGCATCGAAACAATTCTTTACAAATGTGGATCTAAAGTGTAGCATCTCCCCCTTCCACCTCCAGAAATTCTTCTTGGTATTAATGTTTCACTCCTTTTTCCTGAAGGAAAAGGTTGTCTAATTGGTTTTTCCCTTTCCCTTATGTGGCTTCTTGAAGAAAAGCATGAGGGCAAGAGGCAGTAAGGACAGAAAACCAGCTCCTGGTCTGGCTACTTCTGCCACACGTCAATTAAGAGCTTAAGTGACTTCAGTTATTAGCATAGACAGTAATTAGCCTAAATCACCATCTACCTTCATGTGGTTCTAGTGAATCACATTGCCTTAAGACGCAGCTATTCCACTGCAGCCATCAACCCCCAAATCCACTTGCAAAACTTTCTTATAGTGCCTCCCTATGCCCAGACATTTAGTTCTGGGGGTCCTTGCTGTCACTGCATCTGCATGACTGGAAGGTGGCATGACCAGACTCTGGAGGTCTAGATATTAGGATCTGGCCTAAGAAATCCATGATTTGAATTGCAGATCCTCCTCCAGCCTGAAGCTGAAAAAGCAGGTGCATCTGAGTGAAGTGTGGACCGGCACCTGCCTCAGCGAAGTGACAGAGAAAAAGATGTGTCCCGAGAATTCGTTTGTAATCGGCTGGCCTACCACCAACTATGTTGTCACCTTCAGGTATTTCATCAGACACCAGAGCTCCCTCTGCAGCCTGGCAGCTGCCCAAATCTCCCATGTGTCAAGTGAAACAATGACTGAGACTACAGGGGCCCTGAACTCTACTACAAGCCTTCTCCCCGTTGAGTAGAGGACTTCCACTCACATTAGGCAGCGTAGTAAAAACTTAGATGTTGGGAGACAGTCATCTTAGAAAGATATCTGCAGGTCCTCTTGCAAGTGTTGTTACACCAAGGGCTAACCCTGCTGCAGAGCATCCTGGAACATCACAACCAAATCTGACATAGCAAACCAGTTTGTGCCATCATATAGCCTACAAGTGTGTTGTTTCAGCACCTGCCAGCAGCCATTTCTGTAGGAGATTAGCCCTAGTTTGAGAATTTTTCATTATGAAGGACAGGTTAGTTATGTCAATGAAAAATGCCAGATGGCCTTGTGCCAGGATTAAATCCTTTATCCACCCCCTAGTGTGGCATGGGCAGCTCCTGGGCAAACCTTCCTCCTGCAGTTGTCTGCAAGGGTGTCCCAAGCTCACAGCAACAGACTATAAAAATGGAAAGGTTCTTCAAGATGGGTTTGCACAAGCAGCATGGGCCAGAGCTTGCTTAGCCCTTGATAAGCCCAAAAATAGAAATATCTGGGAGCATGGAGCAGGCTAGAGACTAGCCCATTCATGTCCAAATGCCATCTCAAAGGCTGTCCCAGTGTTGTGCCTGAGCTAATAAGGCTTACTAAAAAGCAGGTGAGCTTTTTGTTACCTGGAGCTCAGTCTAGCCCAGCTAGATTGAATCTAGACGTGGTATATCCACAGGGAGCTCAGGTCATTGCTGGCTCAGGCATCTCTGCTTCATACTCTCTTTTGCAAAGCAGAGCCGTCAGCAGTCTTCAAGGGTCACTCTGTCCTCAGGGGTTCTGCTGGCACAGCTAGGAAAGGCTGATCTGGCCTGATGCTTTTCCTTCTGTGGGGCAGCTGCCCTGGTGGAAAAAGAAATGAGAACCACACCATGGTTTCATACATGCTATCTCATAATTTCCAAGGATCAGGATGGTCTCTCCCAGATGATACATTCCTGATTAGGATTTATGCTCTGACATGCAAGCTGCCATTGTGTCTTAGTCCAAACTCAACAGCAGTTTCCTTTCCTTCACATCACTGAGACCTGGGTAACCCATGTTGGCAGCAGAAGCTTCTAGGAACGGCAGACATTGGGAAGGAAATAATAGGAGAAAATAGCAATTAAAGGTCACTGCAAAAATAATAAGGGCCCACAAGATGAGTTAACTCCAACATCACAGAAAGATATTTGTCCCTTATCTGAACACTTGCCAGCCCAGGCAGGAAATGTAGTCCAGTTTGTTGCTGGGATTTTTTTGTTATTATTATTTTTGTTATTTGTTAAAATAGGACAGAAGCAGGAAAGGACTGTGCTTTTGTTCCAGGGCTTTGCAGGAAGGAACTTTGACTTACAGCTATATATAAATGAAACTGGGTAGAGTTTCCAAAGGCTGTTACCCACTCAGCACTTGTATGATGATCTGCCTCCCTTTTTATCTTCAGCTCAGCTGACGTGAAGGAACGATGGCTGACAGCATTACTGTGGTAAGTGACCCTCCATTCATCCTCCTCCTGGGTGGTTCCTCTGCAGTCCTCAGAGAAATTTGTTATGCTAGGTGTCAGATTGCCCTCTGATTTTCAGCACATTAAGTGTGTAGCTACTGTTTGAAAAATCCACCTTTGAAACCTGAATGTAGAAGCTCCTGGATGAAAGTAAAATTAACAGTCCAGAAAAGATGACATCCACTGGAAGATAACATTGTTGGAGCACCTTTTTTCCTTTGAAGCTGGAGGCTGACTTTGCTGTTCACTGTGGAAATGCCACAAGTGTTACTGATTCTTGAAATTTTTTTGATTTGAACTAAAGTTTGTATTTTGTGGCATCTAGAGGCTACAGTTGTTTCTTTTTCATGTTAAGTTTTTATATGTTGTTTCCACTAGCATCCAGGCAGAAATGTTTATATAGGTACAGAGAGGGGAGAAAGTCCCTTGATTCGTGGAGAACAGTAGTGATCCTAAGGATGCTGGAAAGTGTTAGGCTAGACACATCTGTCTGCATTAAAGTACTGCCATGTGGGGTTTTGCTAGTCTGGGGCCTCAAGAAAGATAAAGAAGCCAGCAAGAGCATGTGACCACACTATGAACATTGCATGTTATTCTTACTGTCGTAATTAATCTGTATTTATTATAGTGCCAGGGAGCAGGTCCCTTGGACCTCTTGAATCCACACCTTAGGGTCCTTCTCAAGTTTGGTTGGGAAATTATATTCCCTCCCCTTTTCTTTGACTTTCAGGCATATCAATGAAGTAAAACAAAATGAATATCTGAAGAATCTAACCCTTCAGATCTTTGTGCTGGATGCTGACAACTGTTCTTCTGTAAGTAAAGCTAAGAACCTGCTCATCAGACCAATGCTACATGGAGGTCTGTGCGGTAGGGGCAGGAAGGCAAGGCTCTGGTGCTGCTGCTGCTATCTCTGTTTAAAATTCAAATCCCACTTGAAAAGATTTTAGAGGGTGTGCATCTGGGCAGCTGCATCCTTCCCACCTGAAGCCCACTCAGAGAGTTTTGATTTGGGAAATCAGGAGGTAGCCAGACCCTTACCAAAGAGCAGTTGGCAACGGAAGAACAGTTTTCACAATGTATAGCCATCACCATTAACAATGATTCCAGTGTCGTTCAAGTTAGTACAACTCTTCTAACCATGAACATTTAGTAAAGACAGCCAATAAACAGGTAAGTGACATTTTCCCCAGATTTTCAAGCTACAAGAACCTGCAACCAAACTTCATGCCTTCTTATTAGCTTCCTATATTTTCTCTGTTTTCCTTTCTAGACTACTACAATCAATGTGTCCAATGTGGAAACTGCAGAGAGTGTGATGAAGAAGACCCTTCTACAGCTTGGGCTTCCTGTAAGTGGCAGCTGAATGGTCTGCCAGATCTTAGCTAAGGAACATCTGGTTTACAGGACAGTGCAGATGTGGAGAAGTCTAGATTTGCTGTAGCTAACCCATAAGGTATTCATATTCTCTGGACTACAAGATGGAGCAATCTATTTGTGTGGGTGCCAAATAGTAGAAACACAGACATGCTTACATGCCTACATTAAATTCAAACCTTGTATAATCAAGTCCTTTGGATTTCAGAGGACTTCAATGCTTGCAATCCAGCATTAGGATTGAGCCAAGCTTGTCAAAGGATTATTAATATAGCCATGAAATACTGAACAAATCAGTGATGTTATCAGATGAGCCTTGCCCATTGCAGTGGTCCAGCATTTCCCATTACAGGGAAGCATTTAACAGGTAGCTTTGATACCAAGGAAGTAGTTGTGGAACACATTGCTAAAATAGGCCAGGAAACCATCATGTGGGTTTACATCATGCTGGGGCTCAGTCTTTTCTTCTCCTGAACCTCTCCCCTTCCATTGTCCATCCCAGCCACGCGGCTGTCCTGGAGATAGCCGTGCATGTCTGGCTCCTTGGCCTGTTCAGCTGTCTGTTGCTTTCTGAGCAGAGTGCAACCCCATGGACCCTCACGCTTATGTTTTTCTCTTCTCTTCTCTGTTCCTCAACTGCCAGGGCAGAACAAGCGAACACCACCTCTGGGTGATCTCAGGAAAAGATGACCCTGCTTACCCTCTCATTGGTAAGAGCTCTCCCATTTTCCTCAATTCTAGCACCGCAGGAACAAGTGATAAATGATACTGGTGTGTGTGGCAGAGAAACATCTCAAACGTTGCACTCCACTTAAAAAAGCAATAGTAGGGTGTCTGTTGCTGATGCAAGATGTGACATCAAGCTGATGTGAGATGTCACGTGGCTTTTATGGTCTCAGGATCCACATTTCACAGAATCACAGAATCACAGAACCACTAGGTTGGAAAGGACCTTTAAGATCATCAAGTCCAACCATTAATCCAGAACCACCATGTCCCCTAAACCATGTCCTGAAGTGCCACATCCAAACGTTTTTTGAACACTTCCAGGGATGGCGACTCCACCACCTCCCTGGGCAGCCTGTTCCAATGCCTGACCACCCTCTCAGTGAAGAAATTTTTCCTAATATCCAATCTAAACCTCCCCTGGCGCAACTTGAGGCCATTTCCTCTTGTCCTATCACTAGTTACTTGGGAGAAGAGACCAACACCCTCATCGCCACAACCCCCTTTCAGGTAGTTGTAGAGAGCGATAAGGTCTCCCCTCAGCCTCCTCTTCTCCAGACTAAACAACCCCAGTTCCCTCAGCCGCTCCTCATAAGACATGTGCTCCAGACCCCTCACCAGCTTCGTTGCCCTTCTCTGGACACGCTCCAGCACCTCAACATCCTTCTTGTAGTGAGGGGCCCAAAACTGAACACAGTATTCAAGGTGCGGCCTCACCAGTGCCGAGTACAGGGGCACAATCACTTCCCTACTCCTGCTGGCCACACTATTCCTGATACAGGCCAGGACGCTGTTAGCCTTCTTGGCCACCTGGGCACACTGCCGGCTCATATTCAGCCGGCTGTCAACCAGCACCCCCAGGTCCCTTTCCGCCGGGCTGCTCTCCAGCCACTCCTCCCCAAGCCTGTAGCATTGCATGGGGTTGTTGTGGCCAAAGTGCAGGACCCTGCACTTGGCCTTATTAAACCTCATACAGTTGGCCTCTGCCCATCGATCCAGCCTGTCCAGATCCCTCTGCAGAGCCCTCCTACCCTCCAGCAGATCAACACTCCCACTCAGCTTGGTGTCATCTGCAAACTTACTGAGGGAGCACTCAATTCCCTCATCCAGATCATCTATAAAGATATTGAACAAGACTGGTCCCAGAACCGAGCCCTGGGGAACACCACTCGTGACCGGCCGCCAGCCGGATTTAACGCCATTCCCCACAACTCTCTGGGCTCGGCCATCCAGCCAGTTCCTCACCCACCGAAGAGTAAACCCGTCTAAGCCTCGAGCCGCCAGTTTCTCCAGGAGAATGCTGTGGGAGACGCTGTCAAAGGCTTTACTGAAGTCCAGGTAGACAACGTCCACAGCCTTTCCCTCATCCACTAGGCGGGTCACCTGGTCATAGAAGGAGATCAGGTTGGTCAAGCAGGACCTGCCTTTCATGAACCCATGCTGGCTGGGCCTGATCCTTTGGCTGTTCTGCAGATGCCCTGTGAGCACTCTCAAAACCAACCGCTCCATAATCTTCCCTGGAACAGAGGTCAGGCTGACAGGCCTGTAGTTCCCAGGATCCTCCTTCCGGCCTTTCTTGTATACGGGTGTCACATTGGCAAGCCTCCAGTCTTCTGGGACCTCCCCTGTTAACCAGGACTGCTGATAAACGATGGAGAGTGGCTTGGCAAGCTCCTCCGCCAGCTCTCTCAGTACTCTCGGGTGGATCCCATCAGGCCCCATAGACTTGTGGGTGTCCAGGTGGCTTAGCATGTCCTTGACTGCTTCCTCCTGGATTATGAGGAGTACATTGTGCTCTCCATCCCCGTCTTCCGGCTCAGATTTAATCAATGCATGGTGACATCTTTGAAGATATTCACATTTTTCCAAGCAAATCTGTGCATTTCTGGATGGGAGCCCATGGCACTTTTCCGCAGATGCTCCAAATAAATGGGAGACTTTTAGGCTCGCCTAAGAAGTTCTTTCAATGCAGTGGATGTGATGCAAGGGTAGGACATGCCTCAAAGCCCAATCCCATCCCCATGGCTGCTGGTGCTTACAGGGCTACATGCTTGGAGGCTGGTCATCCTCCCCTGCTCAGCTTTGCAGGCTTCTCCTCACAGGCTGTGCACATGGTCTGGGGCAGCCTCAGCCCACCTTCACTACTTGTGATAGATCCACTGATGTCCATCAAACAGAGCAACTCCTGACACCTCCTGAGCACTTTGCCTTCAGGCTCCGTCAGAAGAAAAACAAGTCACTGCAGTTAGGTGGCCATTCAGCAAGAACATGGTAGGTCCAGAGAAAAGCGCTTTGGCAGTTTAAGGAAGTAGAATTTTTAGATGGATCCATTGGTGACTTTTAAGCCTCTAGTTAGGAAGCTGAGGTGTTTATCCTACCTTTTTGATATTTATTTAGTTTTCATTGCATTGCAGTTCACAAATAAGGAAACTGGTTTCCACACAAGATGTCATGTCATATTAAAACCCCAATTTATTGCATATGGCTCCTTAACATTGTTGTCCTCTGAATTGCCATCTTAATCCAATACCGATCTGATCTCACAAGCACATGTGAGCCACTTGAGGCAATGCCTTTTGCAGGCTGTTTATTTGAAAACTTTCCTTTTTAACAATTTGTGTTTAGGTTTTAGAAACTCCTGAGGCTTGAGGGAAAGTAGGTGTGTCTGTAGAGGGCTTTGAGGACAGTCACAATGGAGGAGAGTGCTGGAGATTGTAGGAGATGATTTCACAAATACAAGAAACATTTTAAAATAAACCACTGAATTTTGTCTGTTAAGTGCTAAGCATTCATTATGGACACCACCAAAGCTGGAGTTTTCCAATAATAACAATAACAGTAACAATAATAATAGTTTTTATTTGTGGATTGCTGGCAAAAACAAGAAGATTAAATGTGCAATGTGCTGGAGAGGAAGCAAGGAAATACGCTGATTTACTCAGCATCTAAACCAAAGCTGTTAGATGCACTTAAACTGCTGCTTGCATCGCTGACAGATGTGTCAATGGTGCAGCCATTGCTCAGACTGTTTTGCCCTATAGCATACTGCTTAGTTATGCCTAACGAGTAATCTCTGCATTAACTGCATTGTGTTTTCAATGATAACGCAATAAACACATCTCCAGGCTTTCCAAGGAAGTTTATGCATGTTGGTTTATTGAAGACATCTTGCTCCAAAGACCATGTTGTCACAGTAAGACTATTATTCTAGGGCTCTTTAGACTGAAAATGTTTATTTGTGGGTGTTATTGGTGTTTTCCAAGTCATTGTGGCACATGCTTACTTTTTGTATTTGTCCAATACATAGTAGACTGTCATAGTAAGCTAAGTCCTACACAGAGCAATGTATACAGGATTTTGTTAGTAAATAGCCCATTAATAAAGGGCTTAAACCCAGTTAATAGTGCTTTGTTGCATAATGTTCTGGTGAGCTGCTAATGAAGAGTGGTTGGCCAGGTTTAACTGGATAAACTTATTTGTAAAGCAACGATCATATATATGCATAGATGTGCTCTGGCCTCTTTCGTCCCCAGGTGGAGGTATTGAGCAACATTGCTTAGAGGCCCAGCTGCAATGGGAGCCGTTGGATATGGCTGCTTCCTCCTGCCCAGATTTGGAGCTGTTTTCACATAGCTCTGCATCTTTGCTTGCTCTTTACACAACTCTTTGCTCAACAGGACACGAGCATCCTTTCAGCATCGCATTGAGCTGTCTCCGGGACTCTGCTGACCAGCAACAAGGAACCAACAATAACACCCTCCTGGCTGATGGGACAGAGACCTCCTTCTTTGATCAGCTCCCAAAGGAAAAGCAGTGTCAGTTTGTTCTGAAACCCAGGCTCCAAGCTCCAATGCAGCTGAGGAGAGGTAGGGGCTGCAGGACTGGGTAGCAACCAGGCAGAGACTTTGCTGCTTTCCGTGGCAGTGGCCAGACTCTTCCTAGCATCATACACGTATCCCGGAGTCGCTCTCATACCTGAGTGTATGCAAAGAGGAAGAGATTGCAGAGGAGCTAATTTTTTCTGTGCAAATATTCGGAATTAGCTTTCAGTCCTTGATTAGCTTTCAATTGCCATCCATTCTTACATTGCACAGACAGCAAGGTTCCCTGGAGAACAGTGATTGAGTAAGAGTTTTGCTGATGGTTGAGAGATGAACAAGTGGTTTCACCGCTGTATGTTATCTGACCGTCCCCATTAAGAGTGTGGTTATTAAACATGCAATGGTAGAAAGTCCTTGGCTTGCTGGGAACTCTGCCTCCACTCTAGATCACTCAGTGGCCAGTAGGAAGGACAGACAGGTGTGTAATGAAGGTCTGTGTTTTCTTTCAGAGTCACTGCAGAAACACACCAAGAGGAAGAAGTCCTTGATTGACTGGGCCCTGCGCCGCAGCACCAGCACCCCCACGGGCAGCCCTCCTTCACAGTCGCCTACCACCCCACGGAAGCTCTTCGGCCTGTCTCTGTCCTCAGTCTGTCCTGACGGGATCCTTCCCAAGCCAATCATGGTAAGGAGCAGTCTGGACTTTTCATCCTGACATAAACTAGATGTGTTTAGCCCAGAATTTAAAGCCAGTTTTGGTATTTTTGAGAATTGGATGGCGAAGGAAACCATCATTTGCTTGTGATTCAGATCTAGCTCAGTAACGAGGGTGAGAGCATCCCTGTCCTGTGTAATCCGTATCACTTCATGCACAGATGTCCATCCTGTTTCAATGGGTGTCTCCATTCAGGTCATCACGAGCTAACAAGGAGCGATGTCAGTGGACTATGCCATGCTGCATAGCCTAGACCTCATTCACTACAAGAGTCCACTGGGCTTACACTTGCCACAGAATAAGCATACCTGCATGAACTGTACCTGCAACTTAGCTAACAGATTCTTGTCCCTGGTAAAATCATGAAAATCTCTTGTGTCTGTCCTCTTCCCAGTACTGACTAGGTCTTATGCTAATTACGTTATAGTATGTGAGGTATAATATACACAAACAGGGTAAAGTGTTAGGCTCTTAAATACAGCTGGGCTTTCTCTTAGGACATGCTGCTCCTGCTGTACCACGAAGGTCCCTCTACTAGGGGCATTTTCAGACGTTCTGCCAATGCCAAGACTTGCAAGGAGTTGAAAGAGAAGCTGAACTCTGGAGATGATATCCAGGTGGATGGAGAGTCAGTCTTTGTGGCTGCAGCTGTCATCACGGTATGTTTGGCCAACTCAGCTGTCTGGGCTCATGGTACCTTCTTTAAGGAAGCAACATGAGTCTTTATAGGTAGGGAAGATTTGGGGGGGAACAGAAAGCATTTTGCAGCAAGGCACATTCTCACTTGATGGCTTGGTCCATCTGCGTGCACAAAGGTGTCTGCCTGACCCAGTGGTGCATGTTTTCACATGCAGGTATGTGCAGTGGCCCTCAGGCCAGTGTTCCATTTTGCACCTCCCTGTACAAAACAGCCTCCAGCAGGCGATAGTAATGTCTACCTCCAAGATAACTACGGTATCTATACGTGCCAAATAACATTCCAGAATATGGACTCAGCAATTTAGGTACTGCACTGACACAGGCATGAAGCCCTTTGGTGGCAGCAGCACAGATGCTCTTTGTCCTTTCTGGACACACAGAAGAGATTGCAGAGAGATACAGGAGGACTTTTGCCATTTATGTTCAACGGCTCTGCATCCCCCCACAAACAGAGAGGCCATGCTCAAAGGAGCTGGCCTGTACTATCTAGACCCTAAGGCTTCACCTGCTAATCAGCCAGCAAGCAAGAGGGAAAACAGCTGCCAAATCCAAGCAGAGGGGTTGTGGTGGGTGGGGGATGAAGCTTGCGATAAGACACAAGTTTTAGTAAGAAAAAGCCTATCTTTTGCACTGGCATTTAAATCTGGTCTGAAAAATTCAGGCATCTAAAGTATCAAAAACCATCTTTGTCTCTTGCTCTTGTTGGCCTAATACAAAAAGCTGTTGCCCAGGAGGATATTCAGGCACTTTCCAATGCCAGACATATATTAAGTTGTTAAATAGTCCCCTGAGAAAAACAGCAGCAATCCTCCTAGCTGAGAAGTGTTTCAAACAGAGCTATGGGGATGAGCCCTTTGCCTGCTGCAGCAGAGATCAGTCCTGTTCTGCAGGAGAGGCAGGGCGCGAGGGCTGGCTGTCCACCCTCTGCCGCCAGCAGCTGTGACACAGTTCTGTAGTGCCGCAGTGGAGGACCCCCAAGGAGGCCAGCTTGGTGGAAGTGGGGAGGGGAGGAGAAATATATTTGTGTCATGTCTTGTTTTATCTTGTGCTTAATATGAATAAACAATGACTATATGCATCGTGAAACCAAAACAAGGAATTCAAAACTGACCAGACTGCTCTGCATATATATATTTAATTCAGGATTTTCTCCGAAATATACCTGACAGTGTTCTATCCTCAGACATGCACGGACTGTGGATGGAAGCTGTGGACACGGAAAATCGGGCACATAAGATTGAAGCTATCAAAAGGTTTGTAAAAGCCTTTGTAAAAGCTTCTTTTGGTGGGGGAGGGGAGAGCATACGGCCCTAAGCGTAGACTTTGTCTTCCGACTCCTGGCAATGCTCCAGGCCACCGTAGAGCTATTGCTGATTGCCAGTGTTACTGGTCAGAACATTTTCCTTTCAATGGTCTTTTATGAACATTGCTAACATTTCTGACCCCAAAAATGTAATTAGAAAATTCTTTTCTGATGACCAGCTCAAATTACCAGAACCAGCAAACTGAAAAAGCACAATAATTCAGCCACCAGGAGTACATCAAATATTAGTGGAATTAGATCTTTAACAATGGTAACTTTTTTCTTGCGTGCACAAAATGAAGCTGATCATCATATTGTCAGTTAGAAGAAATAGCCCTGCCAAGATGGTGAGTGGGACCTTGAAAATGGCTTTACTGCCTTGAAACTGCTGCCCTGAGCAAGAATCATCCTTATATCAGCATCCTGTGGCATATGGAGTATATCAAACCTCTTCTTGTCAATGGCTCAGCTTTGTTTTTGAACCTTACCATTTGGCCTTAGTCTCTTTCCTCCATTGTCTCTCTAGCATTGGACACAGGCAATGGCAGTGTCTTGTGTGCTGCTGGCCTCGAGCTGTATGCATCTCCTTTGGGCGATGATTGTTTTGTTAAGGCATTATGGACTTCTTACCCAAGTGTTCTGGACATAAGTCCCTTGGTCCCTCCAGCTCTGTGACCAGAGTGGGTAGGCAATATGGATGTAAAGTTGTGGCTCTCACATAGCTTGGTGGAGTGACACAGTCTAACTTTATTATCAAATGTGAATGTCTCAAACTGGTTGCAAAAGGGCAGAAGGGGGCAAAAGGTTTGGGAAGCAACTTGTGATATTTGAAGAGCAGATTTTTGTGAACAGCACTGTTTCCCTTTGTTCCCATTCCCTGAATAGTCTAGTCAACCAGCTTCCAGAGGCCAACCTCATCTTACTCAGACACCTCTTTGGAGTCCTCCATCATATTGAGCAGAATTCCGGCGTCAATCAGATGAATGCCTTTAACCTGGCTCTTTGCATAGCACCCAATATGCTGTGGCTACCAAGTCCGACTGGGCCTGAAGAGGAGAGCAGGTCTACAAAGAAGGTAATCTTTCATGGGTTTGGCCTCATGCTTGCCTTTCTCTTTTACTGCTTTTTATGGGCACTGCATTTTGTAGTCTAAAGGAAGGCATAGAAACAGTGACAGTGCTGGCTGAGTGGCATGTGGGCTTCATCCTTTCCCCTGTCCATCTATGCTCATGCTGGTAGGGGAATTTAGCCACTCAGTTTATCCAGAGTGTAAAGGGAAGCTGTGGTTGCTTTACCAGATGAACTTCCTATATGGTCAAGCAAGCACAAGAAAGATGCAGCAGCTGAAGTTAGACACTGCCACGTCAGCTGGGTCTAAAGCCATCTTGCAGAGGCAAAGTAAGCAATGAACATGACAGTGCATCAGAGGGGAGGAATGCTTGCTTGTAACTTATGAGGTGTTATCAATAGTAGACACTGATAGAATATGCTCTACCTGTCTCACTACCAGTTCATGTAGCTCATATTCTTGTCCCAGGTGTAGTTGATACAGATGCATTGCCACATTCTTAACACCTCCTTGAGCAAAAGATTCTGTAGGAAATTACATCTTTGTCAAAAGAAAAGGACCATTCTGGGCCTGATTTGACTGCTTTAGCTGGCTATATTTCCATGAAACTGACTCTGTAAATTCCTGTCTTTGCCAGGTGGCCTTGTTAGTGCAGTTCCTGATTGAAAACTCAGGAGAGATTTTTGGAGGTGACATTGCTTCCTTGTTTCAAAGACCAGACAAAAAGAAGTCCAAAAACTCAGAGGAATCTCTGGGTAAGTTGGTGGTACTGTATCTTCCAGAAATGTTTAAAATCTCTTAGTAGATAAACTCCTCATGCAAAAGACTTTGCTTTCCCTTCATGTCTCTTCCAAGGAAAAGCATTGAAAAACAGCTGGGTTTTGGATTTCCCTTTGCCTGTCAGGCATAGGCAGGAAGCAAGGGCAAAGCAGAGGGCTGAGGTGCATCACTTCAAATGTGTCCCTGAAGATGGTTGTCTTTCTCTGTGGCTGCTGTTCAACTTATGCCAGCCATCACAAGAATTTAGTGTAGTCTTAGCAATGCTGTGTCCCAGCAGTCTTTTCTTCCAGTTTAGTTCTGCAAAGCTAAACCAAATGATTGAATGGAAAGAGATTGAGACGTCTCTGTTAACTATCCTGTGAATACAGGCCAGTGATGGAAGCTGAGGTCATCAAGACAGAATTTTTTTATATTTTTCCCAGTCCTGCTCTGGTCCCTGTGAAAATAATGGATCATCTTTGCTTTTCCATGGACTTGATAGTATTTCCCTGCCTTGGTTGTAAGGTACTATATGGGCTTAGGAGACATAGGCAACAAATTAATTTGTGTTCTCTGCCCCAGGCATAGGCTTGGCTCAGCATGATGATTCTTCTGATGAGCTGGAATTTTCTGCTTGTGACCCAGAAGGACCAAAGCACCACCTGGTATCTGAAACAGATGCCTTTTTTGAACCATTGCGCAGTTTGTTACTCGATGAGGGTCAGGAAGACTGGGACTTGTTCAGTGAAATCACAGCCTGCTACCAAAGCAAAGCCCAGAAGAATACCAGTGCAGACAGCTATGACCTCCTGGAAGAGGAGGGCTCCTTTTGCTCCATTGGCTCAATGCGCTCACTCAGCCCGGCCAGGGACCGGTGCTCATCAGAGCCCAGCGTCTGCCTCAGCTCCCAGCTTCCTGCTCAGAGCCATGAGCCGGTGGCCCGCCAGTCCAGCTGTGATGCCACCATCATGCACAGCCATACAGACTACATCCACAGGCTCAAGCAGCTGCAGGTGGAGAGCCAGAAGTTGATTGATGAAGGCCTAAGCCCTGGGCTTAATAAGGCCAGGCAGAACTTGTGGCATTCACCTCAGACCAGCTCTAGGGTAACAAAGCTCAGCCTTCAGAAATCCAGCCTGTCCAACAGGTCCAGCTTCTCTAGCCTGTCCTCTACTACCACCTCCCCATCTGCCTCCTCACTCAGCTCCTTAGACAGTGCTTTCTCTTACTGCTCAGAGTCTTCAGCCATTAGTCCCACAGATGTCTTATCCCTGCCATTCATGTTTGGCACATCTGCCAGGCTTCATGCTGTGTCCCCCAAGATTGCCAAGAGGTCCCCAAAAGAGTGGCACAAGTCCTTCACATCTCCTGTGCCTTTACATCGCTGTGACTTGGACAGTTTCCATGAGTATGAACCCAAGGCTGTAGAGAGCACTCATTGCTTTGGAGAGAGGAAACGTTTTCTATCTGTCAGCGGAGCTGCCGTGGGAAGCCCACTAACTGACATTGACTGGGAAGAAGAGGAGAGACAGCTGAGTTGTGTAGGGTGCCCTGGCCCAGGGCTCAGGAGCCAGGATTATACCAAAGAGTTTGAACAAACCCCTGAGCTCCCAGCTTCCAGCCCAGCCAACGAGAAATCCCCACAGATCAGCCACCAGCAGCACAGGGAGAAGGCAGTGAAGAACACAGAAATTGAAAGCGTTGATGCCTGCCCTCCAAGCCAGGAAAGCCTGAAGTGCACCAAGATAACTTTTTACGTGGCCCCAAATAAAGAAAGCTCTTGGGGTTCTCCGGTGGAAGAGGAAGAGGAGAGATCCGTGGCAAACACCAGCAGCAGTGACTCACCCAGCAGCAGCAGTGAGCAAAGCCTGTCCAACAGCTTGCAGACTGTACGAGTCCATATCCCCCAGACAGTCTTCTATGGGCAGAACACCCCCCTTGTGCTGCAGTCCATCTCCAGGCGCTACCGCCATGAACCAATGATCCCGTCCCCACAGACAGAGCACAAAAAGAGCCCCCAAAGTGCCTCCAGTCCCGAGGAGCTGGAGAGCGAGCCAGCGGAAATGGCGCAGGCGCCAACCCAGAGCAAGGGCTTCAGCACATTCAGCCACACCATCCGTATCATCCTCCCCGCCTCCATTCAAAGCACCGTCAGGGAGTATTTCAAACACGATGAAACCAACAGCTGTCCCATGGCTGAGGCGGAAGCGGTGGAGAATGAACTCCTTCGGAGCAGGGTGGAGTGGCTCAGAAGCCAGCCACTGGCAGAGGTGGCCACAGAGGAGCGTGATACAGTGACATTTGCGGAAGAGACATTTGTCTAGGGAGGTGGATGTGGAAGAACTGAATATTTTTTTGTGTATGTGCAGCAGAAAATATTCTGTAAGATATGATCAGGGTGTGAAGAATCTAGCAGGCTGCATGGAGCAATAATTGTAAAGTGACACTAATGTGTATGTAATGTTGGGGTTTAACATTCATCTTGGCGGGGGGGGGGCATGCAGGGGGTTGTTCTTGTTTTTTTCTTTACACCCTTTTTCTACAGAAGAGGCATCACTGGTGGGTGTCTAGTGGGCTGAATTCCACCAGACTCTCCCTGTCTGTGAAGTAGCTGACCTGTACAGGGTCCGACTGTTTCTTTTTAAAGTGGGAAAGGAGAAACTCTGCTTTATTTTCTCCAGTCAGCTGCTGATGTGTGTGGATGACCAGAGAACTGGGACAGCTAATGCGCCATCAGAATTAGTTAAAAATCTTTATGCTTGCACAAAATCCTCCACTATTCACTGTTCATCACCACCATTCATGCAAAGGAAGACCCTTCAGCTCCATTCCAGAAATCACTGCTGCTTCTCTCTGCTCATCTTTTGTCCCCCAGTGGTCTAGTGCAGTCTGCGTTCATTACTGTTTGAGGCTGGACTCCAGAAACACCAAATGCAGCCCAGAGCCCAAAGCCCAGCTTTTACTGACAGACAGCATACGTAACATTTTAACACCAAGATTGCTTTTTTTCCCAATTAATTGTGCATTCTCTCTTCTCATAGCTCCCCCAAAGCTAGTATTTGGCAGAGCTACAGTTACTACAAAGGATTTTAGCACTGTCACTTGGGCAGGGCTATGAATATTTTTCATCTTTGGTTTCTTTAGGGAGTAGTTGGTCCTTTTAGTCCTAGTAAAAGGTGACATTATATTTCTGTAAATGATTGTGACATTTCAGAAGGCCCTTCCCAGAGGCAGTGTGGACGGGGCAACTAATCAAATTCCTGGTCAGGCTGAGAGGGACTTAAGCAGGATTTGGCTTTAGCATGAGGTCAAGGAGTTGTGGAAGTTGTCAAGAATGTTGTGGAGTGGATGCTGAAGCAAAGCCCCATCTGGCAGAAAGTTGTCAGCCAGTCCATAAGCTGAGACTGTCCAGGCTTCAACAGCACTGATGCTGTCTCAGAGAAGCATTGGGTTCCCACTCAGCATAGTACATGGCCCAGTGTGCTCCAGCAGAATTAAGTTAGGAGAAGTGCCAGGCAGGGAGGCGCTAAGCAAGCTGCTTGTGTTGCACCACTAAAGAAATGCAGCTGGGGAGTGTTGGAGCATCCTCCTCAAAGCAATGCTCAGAAGTGGCATAGCCATAATGGGGCTTGCTTAGAAGGTTATGATCCTGCCAGCTGAGCTCCAAAAAGAAGCTAAGAGCACCATGTTAGTTTGACAGGCGATAAGAAAATGATGGGGAAAGTCTCAAACGTTAAAAGGTTCAGGATGTTTCATTTGAAAGCTATGTGAGAGTTTTCTAAGGTAGTCTCTCTCAGAGGGACACTCATTTTACTCAATTAACAGTGAATGGGTGAAGGACAAGAAAAATACACGAATCCTAATGATTGAAAGGTAGTCCTTGTGGAGTAAGTGCCCCTGCAAGTTGCTCAGTGTCTGCAAATAGCCATACCTGGAGTTGCTTGATGCATGCCACGGTCCCGTCCTTGCACAGAGCGGGGAGCCACCTCTGTAAAGTGATCTAGTAGGTACCAGATGCCTCCACTCATCTGCCAGGGCCTGTGACAGTCAGTGCCAGGAAGCTGGCCCAGCTCTCCAAATTCACACCATCAAATACCAGGGCAGGGGAGAGAGGGGGAAGGCCAGAGCCCACTTTCCAAGGTGTATAGAGTTTGATGTGTTACATGCCAGGTGCTTAACTCTCAGATGTGGCACTCTGTGTCCCAGATCACCTTGGTGGCCCTTGTATGATGAAAGGTGTATGTAATCATAATACGACCCCAGCACCACCATCATTTCCCTCACCCATGAACACTGATGAGGCATTCACAGTCTTTTTTCCAGAGCTACAGTTGTAACTATTTCAATAAAAGACACACAAGTTTGTCATTGTGGTGCAGTGATCACCTTTTGTTCCCTTGCTCGCTCTTCCCTCTTTTCTGTGCTTGGGTGGCGGCATTTGCAAAACACTGAACCCTGCTGTGAAACACCTGCGCTTCCCACCCCAGATCTGCGAGGCTGGCCATGCTGACCAGGAGCCCTCTTCCAGCAAATCCCCTCAGGCATTAGTCTTATTTGTGTCTTTTCAGGAAGGTGAAACAGTGCTAAATATTATGAGAAAGGTCTGTCTGTACTTGGAAGAGGGATTATTCTGTATTCTAAACATGCTAATGGATTGTAAACTGGTTCAGTGGCTGGGCTGGTCTCAGTTCAAGCAAGGGGGACCTGGACTAAATGCAGAGTAAGAGCTCACAATTTGTGTAACTTAAAAGAATTACGAGCAAGTTAGAAAAAGATTAGTTTATAGAAACATGGGGAGAGGTGGGGCAAAACACACATTTTCCTCTTCTCATCTTACGCTGCCTAATATGGGTGCATTTCCCTAGATAGCTGCTCTAACCCAGCTCTCCAGTAATAATTTTTCTTCATGTAAAACAAACCAAAATCCTCCAAAATTTATCAGAAAAGATAGCACAAAGCACTGGGCCCTTGGGGAGCATGTGGCTGCACCGCAGCGGCAGGGTGCTACACGAGGCAGAGGGAGACTCGGCCTCCGCGAGGGCACAGCGACCTTGCTTACCTGCTACCCCTAGGCCTGGGCATGGAAATCTGCAGCACCCCTTTTCCGTGAGCCCAGGCAGTAATGCAATTCTGAGCCCAGCTTGCTGGAGACCAAGATGCTCCCCACATTTTGGCACCCAATCCTACATCCACTAAGTTAGCAGAAGCATTCCTCTTCCTTCCAGGCCATCAAAATACATGTAGCAAATTAGTCATAGATTTCCTAGGGATAGCAGACTGGGAAACCTGTGAGCTGTGTCCCCCTCCAGCATGCTCCAAGTGTAGCTGAGGAACAGGTAAGTGCCTTAATGTAATGTCCCACCTCTAAACCCCCAAATCGTGGCCACAGTCCCCACAGGACTGTGCCATAAAGACAAAAAGGTCCCAGAGCTCCTGGCTTCTGCTGAACAATAATGCCAAACTACTGCTTTTAATCCCACGAAACTCAAGGCCACAAGTATAAATTGCCCAAAATACACATTCTGACTTAATTCTTGTGAAAGCACCCTGCTTTCCTGCCAGTCCCTGGCAAGAGACACCCAGCAGGGGGTCACCGTGCCACCTGGGGCTGTGATTCACCCCCCACTCCCACAACAGCTTGCGGATGTGCTGTCAGCGCTCCAATCGCTGCGGGTGTCACACGGGGCAAAGCTGCACAGCAGCTGACAAGTGCAGATAAGGGTAAAGAGGAATGCTCTCTGCCTTCCTGCAAAGAAGGAAGGTGCCCTTGTCCTAGCTTTGTCTTCCTCGTAAATATGTTTCATTCATCTTCTGCCATGTGGTGGAGCACGCCTGGAAAGTCCAAGGAAGACAATTACAGCACCTTCAAGTAAGGGCCCCTTCCTCAATAGGAGAGTACTCCACTCTCAGTCATTGCCTCTGACACCGATTTACACCTGCTGAGAATGAGACCAGTGATGCCTTGGGGGGCTGCTTGATGTTGTTTTGCTGTCACAGCTTATATCCAGCTGCTACAAAAATTCCTTTCTCAAAACTCCCAAGTAGGATGTCCCCCTCCCTGAGACGTAGAGATGTATTTGGAAGTCAACAAGCAGTCTTGAAAAAGTTCCACAGCACCCAGCTTGCTCATAACAAGAAATACAAAAAACACAGACATTCGGCTTTCTGCCCCAAAAGGCCACGTCTTCCCTTAATGTAGAGCCCTCAGACACAAATAGGTTTTCCTTCTCTCTCTGCCCTTTTTCAGATCAAAAGGAGAGATTTAGTCCAAGCTGGCCTGACACATACTGAAAGCCCTACTCGGAGCCCTGCCGGACGCAGTCGCTCTGGGAGAAGTTTTGTGTGGTTGCCATCCGGGAAGCGAGGAGCCTCCATGACCTGCTCCCAGTATAGAGCAAGGCCAGAGAAGTCCAGCTCATTTGCCTTAGAGAGACAATGACTCATGCAGCCTCCTCTCATCTCTGCTTGGCATGTACGATCTGTTCCCTTACCCTGCAGGCTGACAGAAACTGTGATGGAAGTGCCCGGAGCAGCTATAGTTTATTTCAACCGTCTCAGTTCCATTTCTGACATCCCAACAGGGCCAGGAAAGCCAGTTTCCCAAAAGACATTCTCCCCATCCTTTACAGGTAGCTCCTTTGTGCAGAGTCCTCTCTGCTATCCCATGGCATCTTCGAGGGACAGATAGCCTTGCCGAAAGAGTAGTGTGGGCTATTTTGGCTACCTGCATATCAAAGCAAACAGCTTGCCCTAGAAACTTTTTCCTCAAAGGTCACCCACACTCTGAAGAAGGTGACAGTCACTCAAGCCTTTCAAGCCAGCAGCTATTCCCTGCCTCGCCATCCCACCAGCATGTGGCACCACGCCTGCGTGTAGAGAGCTGACATCTTCCAGCAGCAGCCTGCGGTCCAGCTTCAAACTCACAAACAGAAGAGGGCTGAAGAGTAGGACTGCAAAGCTCTGCTCATCTCTGCCTCGCAAAGGGACAGTGGCAGCATCAGGAGTGGGGAGACACATGAAGCGGTACTGAAGGTGGTGGCTTTACTGCTTTCATTTAATCCTTTTTTTTTTTTTTGCTTTGCTTTATTATAGTAAAGCTGGGGCAAGTTGGAGGAGAAGAGGTTTGGGAGAAACAGGCACACCCTGTAGGAGTTTTCTGAGGTATAACAAAGCAAAGGGCTCCCCTGTAGAAGGTTTGGCCTTGTACTGGCTTCTGTGAAATGCCAGTCGAGAGCCTCTGGAGCCCCAGTGCATCACCACATCCATGGTCCCAAAACAGGGCTGGGACCCTCCACAAAATCCACCCTGCTTCACTCACCGCCTACAGCAAGTGGTTCTGGCCCACACTAGAACATTCCCCAAGTAGAAAGCCTTCTGCTAGTTTCCCTGGAAAAAATTTTGTCCTGATTTTTGTATGATGGACCAGAGAGGAAGCCAAAGCCTGTCGTGGGGATTTACAGGGCGTCAGTCCTCACCTGTGCCTAAGAGCCCCACACAGGGGCATTACCACTGCCTTAAAGGAATGCATGGAGGTAGCACTGGGATCATCAGACATGGACAGCAGCTCTGAGCTTTCTGAGGTAGAGCCAGTCCCCAGTCAGAGTGTAAGAGAAGAGGAAGGAGGGGTGGAGACACCACAAAGCTGTGTTCTCCTTGCTGCGTGTGCAAGGAGCTGCAGATGCACTGCCAGCTCCTCTTCGTGTCCCCACGAAGCCCTCGGCCCTCACCACCCCTGGGCCTGGGGCACGCCGGTGTGATCGGGCACTGGCAGAAGCATCGCACAGTGCTGGTAATTGGTGCTAGCGACTAAAACCCTGTGAGCCCGGAGATTATGTTCTCGTTTTGTTGAATGTTTCCAGGTGGATCCTGGCTTGCAAACCCAACATAAACATAGGTCAAATCCAGCAGATAAAGGGGGAAAGCTAACTCCAGAAGTAGGCAGAGTTACAAAGTGGTCCCGAACAAAATAATTTAATACACTTGCAGAGATCCTGACCTTTAAAAGATCCTTTCCACTCACTTTGCACCAGGATGTTTAAACTTGGAGTTTCCAGCTCTTATTTCAAATGTACAGAAGGACTTGTATGTCTGAAAGCGTTTATCCTACCCTTCCCGCAGCTACAGCATTTGGTCTAAAGAAAGTTATTACCTCTCTCTCTATACAAAATTTGTTTTTTCACCCATCTAATCAGCTACTATTATCACAGGCTGAAACACCTCAACTTTTCCTCACCCTTCCGCAAGCTCAACTTCAGTCAAAACCAGTTCTCCCCCAACCCAAGTCATTGTCTCAGCATCCCTTGTTTTCACCAGATCCTCCCAATCCCTTCAGTGAGGGCGGAGGCGGCACGGGAGATCAGAGTATGTGCCTAACAGTTTCCTTCTATCAGTCCTGGCTTCTTACTCATTTACTTCCAGTGCTCCTGGTTTCTTAATTGCTACCTCTGCTCAAGTGTTGATCCTCCAGGGTCTCCCAGGGGTGCCTCTGCTCTGGCGTGGGTCACCCATAGGCTGCAGTCCCTCAGGGTTGTCCCAGCTCCAGCGTGGGTCATCTATGGCCTACAGTCCCTTCAGAGGTAGGCCTCCTTCCATGACTGGGTCATCAGCACCATCCCCTTCCACCTGCCTCCTCCACTCCCTCTTCCCATGTCAACTCCCATGTCTCCTTTTGTGCAAGTTTTTTGCATCTCTGACTACCACTCCTTCTTAAATATATTTGAGCACAAGCACTGCATGCTCCTCTGCTTGAACTTTTAGTGTGCAAAAGGGTTTTTACACTGGTTTCAGAGCCAGCTGAAAGGGGCTGTGACAGGCATAGACCAGTTCCCAGCCTCCCACACAGGGAAGTCGGATGTCAGTGTCCATGCTCCCTTGCCGCCTCCCCCCCCCCCCAAACTCTGCAATTTATGCCAAATAAAACTGTGAAAGCTCTAAGATAAGCATTTTTGAAATGTATACATCTTTTATGGGGTTGATACCTTGCCTAAGAACAGAAATTTGTGGCTTAAATTGGTTGCTAAACATAGCCTAGGTTTTAACTAAATGCATAGGAAAGGTTCCTGCGCTGAATTCTGTTTGGAAAACTCGGTTACAGATCACGGGTTCTCTACAACATTTAGGTGGCAATTTTGACATATTCACTCAAACATGACGGAATATCCAGTCAAGTAAACTGAGGCAACAGGTTATTATACCTAAACTTCTATCAAACTCATTCTATTTCAACCAGGCTTATGTTACCAGAAAAGTGCATCTCATACATCTAAAAGCCTGATTATTAGAATTTTATTTGACATATGTGGTGGTACAGCAATGGGAAAATTTAGTATCTGGAGAAAGTAGCAGATCATGGCACATAACAATTCAGTGACATGTAACATCTCAAATTCATAGAAAGTGGTTCCCTCTTATAGGGCATGTCAGCATTCAAACAGTTATCAGTACGTTCTTGCTAACCAGACTTCGTTAGCCTGTATCATCAAGCCAATCAGCACACTGCCTTATGGAACAGCTATCTCTTCTTAAGCTTCCCAAATTGGGAAAAATCTGCTCTACAGTTAAAGAGGCAAGCCTTGCAAAATTCGCAGCAGTTACTTAGAATAGCAGAATTCCTTAAATTTCAAAGGGTGAGTCACATACAGCACAGATGGTTACTGTCACCCACCCAGGGAAACGCAAAGCCATACGCTTTAGTCCAGTTGCGTTCAGCAGAGCACTTGAGCACTTAACTTAAAGTATGTACCAAAGACCCCAGCATTAAGCTTTGTTTAAATAAGAGATTTGCCAAACAGGCATTTATACTGAATCAGACCTCTATGATCTACTGCAAGCCAGCCACAAAAGCAATAGTGTTAACCAAAAGCAAAGTACACTGCCCACACCTAAAATGAGGACGGTGAGTTGTGCAGGAGTTGCTTCCAGTTACTGTTTGCTTTGCTTTCCAACCTCCAGTTGCCTCCTGATGTCTGATACATCCATAGGGACTCGCACCGTCAGACCGTCCATCGACTTCTTAACACACACCTGGCAGCCAAGGCGAGATCTGAGAAGAAAACATTAAGTGAGGCTCATCTATTCCCACAGTAACGGCAGAAATTCCCCACCCACATTGGGATGTCGGGTCCAGGCTGGTTTGCACTAAAGTTCCTGTTAAAGGTCTCCTGTGCCCCCAGACAAAGCAGCTCTGGAGGCACAGCTGTAATACAGAATACGTCCTGTCCCTTGGAAACATGTGCCAGGTGCTGAGAATCTGCCTCAGAGGCTTGAGAATCTACTGCGACCAGCAGGGAGGCTTACGTCTCAGTGAGTCCATATGCCAAGTCCAGCATGTCCAGCTCTTCATCTGAGACGGCATCCAGCTTTTGGAAGGTGTCCTTCTCAAAGATGAGGTGACAGGTGGAGCAGGCTAGTGTCCCTTCACATGCACCTGGTGAGGAACAAGGGAGTGACAGCAAATCAGAAAAAACAAGGGGGTGGGAGAGATCATCTTCAGGAACAGTGTGAGAAAAGGTCCTTTAGCAGGTCTGGGAGCATGTCAAAAGAGGTGCCAGGAAACACTCTTTTGGAGTGTGGATGCAGATTTCAGCCTGCCTCTGGGAGGATCACAATCAGTTTTCAAATTTGTACATCAACTCTAGCCAGCCAAACGCATTGAGATAGGCCGCTGGAATCCCAGCGGTGACAGCATGGAAGTCACACTGCTGTCTCAGTGTGGTAAGCCAGCCCAGCAAGCAGCTGTTGGGGAAGAGAAGCTTGCTTCATGGTCTCACCAGAACACAGTGGTATGTGTACTGTTGCACTGTTCCCAGGTACACACTGGTCACAGCACAGACACATAAATCCTATGTGTGGGATACATATACTCTTGAGAAAGGGTATACATGTGT